>NW_009649951.1:4863520-5004956 GCF_000708025.1 Charadrius vociferus
TGGTTATTTTGGGGGGTTGTGACACAGAAGCGGTGGGAGCGTGTGTGGGTAGTCCCGCTGCGCTGCCGTGGTAGAAGCACCGGTTTGAATCGAGAGTCCTTAACAATGAGCAAAAGGCAAGAAATATAGGAAATGTGGTCTCAGTGCTGCCAGCGACCAATTTCTATTATTTATCTTAGTTTACCCTGTTGTAATTACTTTTGGTAAACTGGTATGGACCAGATCTGAAGGTGTAATGCCATGACAACCCCTCTCTGGTTCTGTTCCATTAGCAATGTTGTCCTTCATAGCATGTCCTTCAACCTTCCTGTGTTGGGTTTGCGTGGCAAGGTTTTGGTAGTGTGGGGGCTGCAGGGGTGGCTTCTATGAGAAGATGCCAGAAGCTTCCCTTAAATCCAATAGAGCCACTGCCAGCCAGCTCTGAGACGGTCCCACCGCAAGGCCGAGCCTGTCAGCGACGGTGGTAGCACCTGTGGGATAACATGTTTAGGGAAGGTTAAAACTGCTATGCAACAGCAGCTGGGGGAGAGGAGTGAGAGTATGTGGGAGAAACAACTCTACAGCCACGCAGGTCAGTGAAGAAGGAGGGGGAGGTAGTGCTTCAGGGGCCAGAGCAGAAATTCCTGTGAAGACCATGGTGAAGCAGGCTGTCCCCCTGCAGCCCATGGAGGTTAACAGTGGAGCAGATAGCCACCTGCAGCCCATGGACGACCCCACACCAGAGCAGGTGGATGGGCATGAAGAAGCCTCTGACCCCGTGGAGAACCTGTGTTGGAGCGGGGTCCTGGCAGGACCTGTGGACTCGTGGAGAGGAGCCCACACTGGAGCAGGTTTTTTGGCAGGACTTGTGACCCCATGGAGCAGCTGTGCTAGTGCAATCTGTTCCTGAAGGACTGCACCCTGTGGAAAGGACCCACTCTGGCGCAGTTCATGAAGAACTGCAGCCTGTGGGAAGGACCTGCATTGGAGAAGTTAGTGAAGGACTGTGTCCCATGAAAAGGACACCATGTTGGAGCAGGAGAACGTGACTGCAAACCTCCTTCCCTGTCCCCCAGCTCTGCTTGTGGGGAAGAGTTAGAGAAGTTTGGAGTGACAGAAGTTGGTGCCAGGAGGAAGGAAGGGAGGGGTGGGATGAAGGTGGTTTTAGATTTCTTATTACCCTATTCTGATTTGATTGGCAGTAAATTAAATTAATTTCCCCAAGTCATGTCTGTTTTACCTGTGATGGTACTTACTGAGTGATCTCCCTGTCCTTATCTTGACCCACGAGTGTTTCATTATTTTTTCTCCTGTCTAGTTGAGGAGAGGAGTGATAGAGCAGCTTTGGTGGGCACCTGACAGCCGGCCAAGCTCAACCCACAGCAGATGCTTACTATTCACATTGATTATGTTGGGAAAACAAGCAATGGTCCCTTTCCTATACCTTGTCTCTTTTAAATTTATCTTTTGTGTGTGTGTGTGTGCATATTGGGGGTTTGTTTGGGGTGGGTGTTTTTTATCTGTGTGGTTGTTGGTGTAGAGCACCTCCAGCAATGAGAATCAGAAAAATACAGCTGAGGACAAATAAACAAAAAAAAAGATGTCAGGAGAAGTGAGATGCAGTTAGTTATAGCTTAACAAGGTAAGTTGCTAAGGTACATGGGATAAGTTTGGGGATGTTTAGTATCCAGTGTATGCCTGCTGAGACCAGCTATTTTGGGAGGGACCTTTGCAGTGTGTTAGGAGAGGACTACTGTAAGAATCTGCAGGATAATTATTCCCTTTCAAAGTATTCCTGTATTGTTTTTAATTTCTGGAGGCAGGGAAATGAGAAAGAACTGCTCACGTGGACCTTGTTTTGGGTATGGATGGATTTGTTTCAGGGTGATGTTGCTTCATTTGCAAGGGATGTATTTTGTTTAACACTAATGATCTCTGTCAGCTACAACATAGGAATAAATTACACAATGCTCGAAGTTGTTAATGTTAAAGAAGATTCTGCTAAGTGTTTTTTTGAGGCAGAATGCTGTCCCAAATGTTATAAGCTGGGGTAAAGCTTGTCAGTAGCTTTCAAGGCTGTTGGTGATACGCTGTAGAGACCCTTACCAGCTCTCATGAGCCTGGCCCTCCTTGTTTTTGTGGTAAAAGACAGTAAAAAATTAGGAAACACCCTTCTACTGTTGCTTTTCCAATTCTTGGGATTGTTGTGTGGAAATTGTGCCATTCCTGGGAAGGAAGGAAAGGGGCTGCAAGAAATACTGATGCTTATACTTAATTTATAGAAGGGGCTTAGCATACTGACGAGAGTGGGCAGTAACCAGGGTTCCTGAAGGTGACAAAGCAGTTGTTTAGAATAGAAAGTGGTCTCCAAATTAAAGTAGCTACCAAAACTGAAGAAGGGGAAAAACCTCCTCACCTTTTTGTTTTATTTCTTTCTTTTTACAGTGTCTAAGTCTTGACCTGATCTTGATAGCTTTCACGTCTTCAGTGCCAAAAAGTAAGACGCTGGGTTAAGAAAAGGGTTGGGTTTGTTTTGGTGTGTTGTTGGTTTTTTTTTTTTTGTTTTGTTTGTTTGCTTTTTTTTTTGTTTTGTTTGTTTGCTTTTTTTTTGGTTTTGTTTGTTTGCTTTTTACTAACTCCAGATTTAGGTAGTGCTGAGGTTCTGTTTTACAAGTCATACTTGGAATTTTCTGCAATGATTTTGGCTATCTTTTGGCTCTGCAGTTACTACCAACAGCAGCTGTGCTTCTCCTCTTAAACATGTTCTTCTTACTGTCTTTGTCTCATTATATCCATCACTCAGAGTGCACAAATGGTGGTATGATGTTTCCGTGAGTTTATTTGCTATTGGGAAGACTGGAAATGAAGCTTTGAGAAGTGGGATATAAATGAATAAATAGCATCATAGGGAGGCATGCCCAGCTCAAGAATGCATTTAGCAGTTCCTAACCATTTCCTGACTGAAGTCTTGAACTGCTAAGTTCAGTTGGCCTCCAGATGCCAACATGAATGTTATGTGACAGTACCTGTTCAAAGCTTTCAAAGAACAGTAGCTGCTACCCTTTGACTGGGTACTACTTCCTTAAAGTTTTCCTTTTGGTGATTTTTAAATTTGCTGAATGTTGTTCGTGAACTTTTTACCTTTTCTCAGAAGGATGAAATGTTAATGGTAGTCCAACAACACTGCCAGTAATCATCTTCCATGATCTGTTTCTCTGGGGTTGCAAAGTCAGCAGAGAGAAAGTAAGTGTTCCAAGTAAACCATAGTGAGAAGAAAGACATTTTTGCACCGACTAATAACTATGAAATCATATACATAAGTTAAGGAAACTATAAATTAGTATTTAATGTTTGTATTTTAATAATGTGAAAGAATAGCATAGTTACAAAGAGATATCCTGCTAAATATGTATTTGAGATAAAAAACTTTCTGCTCTTTGTACCTGTGTACCTTTGTATCCATGTGGGAAATAGATAACAAAACAATTTATTGAAAGTAAGCTTTATTCTGTTTTTTTTTCTCTTCACAATACTTGAACATTAAATGTTTTAGCCTACATATATCTTGTAGCTTCTAATTCTTTTATGTAATTTCTAAAGAAAGAGAACCCTTCTTAGTATTAACCATGTGGGCAAATCCATGCCCATGCGGCAGACTCCTGTCCAAAGGCAGAAGTGCTTTGTTGAATGATGATGGCATTGTGATGCTTGAAGTTCTTTTTGTAGGTAAGGGTGATGGCATTTCTAGCTTGTCAAGTTTCTAATACAATGTGTTTTTAATTTGCTCTTTAAAAAAAGCCATTAGAGATGGATGCTGTGGATTCCTGCATTTTTTTGCAATGTTTTGCAGTTGCATTGGCATCTAAGCTTTGCAGCTATGTGCCCGGTGGTTCCCAGTTCTAAAGTTCAGATCAGAAACTATGCAAGGATCTGTTCAACTGAGGGTGCACTTTTTTTCCCCGCTTTCTACAGTGAGTTTTTATTTCCCTGTGGTACCTTTGGTTGTAAATGGCCAGAGCCCAGAAAGAGTGGGATGAGGAAGGCCAGTAGCAGAGTACAGACCCAGAACTTCAGGAGCGCAGACTTTGACTTATTCAGGGGACGCTTTGGTAGGACCTTGTGAGATACAGCTTTGAAGGGTGAGGGAGTTTAGGATAGCTGGCAGAGCTATAAGTACAGCACAAGGTGCAAGAAATGACCATCCCAATACTCAGGAAACTAACTAGTTGTATTGGGAGACTAAACTGTGTGCTCCAGTGCAAAATTGGCAGCATACAGGAGGCAGAAGCAAGAGCAATCTGCAGAGGCGTAGTTTAGAAACACTCTGTGAGCATACAGAGGTAGTGTTGGAAAAGCCAAAGCTCAGTGTGAATTTAAACTTGCAAGGGATATCAAAAGCAACAAGAGGAGCTTCTGCTGTTAAATTAATAGTAAAATGTTGAACAAAGAAAAGTAGGATGTTTTTGTGATGGTAAGAGAGCTGGCCGATGCCCTTGTGAGGTTGCTGTTGGTTAATCTTCAAGAATTTGTGGAGATCTGTGATGACTGCAGAAAGGTGAATGTTGACCCATTTTTGAAACATGCAAAAAGGTCAGTGTGGAGCATAACAAGCATGTCAACCTCACTTCTGTCTGTGGGAAGATTATGGAGTGCATCCTCTTGGAGCACATTTTGGCGCATGAGAAGGAGGAGGAGGATCCAATTGACTACAAGCCAGTCAGTATTACATCAGTCCCTGGGAAGGTAGAAGAACATAGCTGTGTAGAAGCCATTTTTAAATGCAAGAAGAACCGGGTGTGACCACGCAGTTGGTGTGGAATTACCAAGGGCAAATCATGTCTGCTTTATCAATCTCATTGCTTTCTATAATGAGGTTACTTGTGCTGTGAGCGGGAGGAGGGCAGTGGATGTTGTATACTTTACCAAGACCTTTGAAACAATCTTCTATTGTCTCCCTGTCACCAAATTGGTGAAATGTGGCCTGGGTAAGTGGACAGTGTAGTCGGCGGAAAATGGACCGGATGGTTGGACTCAAAGGGTGGTGTTCAATGGTGTAAAGTCTATCAGAATGGCAAGTCATGGTGTCCCACAGGCATCAGTAGTGGGCCCAACACTGCATAGTGCCTTCATTAATGGCTTGGATTATGAGATGGAGTGTACTCAGCCAATTTGTGGCTGATGCCAAATTGCAGAGAGCGTTCAAAGCGCTGGTAAATAGGATGCTCTTCAGGTGGACCTGGACAGTCTGGAGAAATGAACTGATGGGCACCTCTTGCAACTTAGTATGGAGCAGTACAAGGTCTTGCCTCTGGAGTGACATAATTCCACGCACCAGTACAGGCAGGGGCTGGCTATGTCGGAGGCAACTCTACAGAAAAGGCCCTGATGGGGAGATCCTAGTAGACCCCAAGATGAATGTTGAGCCAGCAGTGCAGTGTGGCAGCAAGAAAGGTCAGCTGCATTATGGGCTGTATTAGTAAGAATGTGACATCTGTGGCCATGTTTGTTTCCCCTGGTGTGGTACTTGTGAGACAGCGTCTGGAGTACTACACCCAGAATTTGGGCTCCCCAGTACAAGAAGGACACTGGTGCAGGTCCAGTAGGGGCCATGAAGGTGGTCAGGGGTCTGGAGCACAAAACGCACAAAGGGAGGCTAAGAGAGCTGCGTCTGTTCAGCTTGGAGAGGGGAAGGCAAAGGAGAAATATTATTGCTGATTACAACTACCTGGGGGAAGGATGCAGAGAAGATGGAACCAGACTGTTCTCAGAAGTGCATAGCAATAGGATGAGAGGCAATAGGTACAAACTGGCTATATACAAATAAAAAAAATAAATATAAATCAAAAGTCCCATTAGGAAAAAGTTGGGGTTTTTTTACCATGAGGGTTGTTGAATATTGTAACAGCTTATCCAGGGACACTCCATCCTTGGAGGTTTTCAGGACTTGACTGGACTTGGCATAGAGCAAAGAGATCTAATCAGACCAATTTTGATGAGGGGATTGGACTAGATGACCTGTGGAGATATTTGTTCCACCCTAAACTCTTGATTCGGTGATTCTTATTGGAAAGAGTAAACAGGGGTATGGGTTTACCAAGGAAAAATTTTGCCTGACTTGCCTGATTACCTTTACTAAAGGATAAAATGACTGGATTTGTAGACAAGGGGAGAGGAGGTGTCACCTCAACTTGAGCAAGGCTTTCAACACTGTCGCATGTGGTGTTCTTGTGTGAAGGGTAGGAGGTTTGCCCACTGGCAGTGCTGCTTTCTGGATAAACGAGAGGAACAGGCTGGTGGGAACCTCAGGAGTTTCAACAGTGATAAAAGCGCTCTCTTGCCCCAGCCCTTACAGTGCAGGTTGGGGATGGGCTGGCTGGGGAGCAGTTCTACAGAGATGGCCATGGCCCTGGCAGGCATTGCCCAAAGCCGTGTGAGCGTGGCACAGCCTGGGGAGCCAGGTTAGGGTGGGTTTTATGCCCTTCTGTTCAGCACTCTTAGACCTCATATTGACATGTCCAGTTTTGGATCCCCTAGAGTGGGAGAGACACTGACCAGCGGGAATGAATTCAGGAGAGACCATTGAGACAGTGGGGCTGGAGCCCTTGCTCTGTGAGGAGAGGCTGTGGGACTGGGGCTGGTTCACCTGGGAGGAGGGACAACTTCAGGGATACCAAACAGCAGCCTTAGTACCCATGGTGGGGGTGGAGATGAAGACACAGCCTGGCTCTTCACAGCAGTCTGTGGCAAAAAAGCTTGGGCTAGCGATGAAGAGAAAGCTTTTCTCAAGCAGGACAGTTTAGGAAGGTGGTGCATTCTCTGTTCTTGGGGGTTTTCAAGCCCTGATTGGACAAAGCCTTGAGCAACCTGGTCTGACACCATGGCTGAACTTCGTTGGAACAGGAGGTTGAACTAGAGGCATCTTTGGGTCTCTGCCAGCCTTAATTATTCAGTGATCCTGTTAAATTTCCAGACATTCCTTATGTACATGCAAGTGCCTTTGCTGAGGGTGAATGCTGAAGACACTTTAGATGGCATTTAAATTCATTAAATTGCATTGATATAGCTGTTGTATAGTAATTATCTTGTAGAAGTTTAGTGTAGGTTGACTGAAATTGAGGAATTGTTTCTGATGGTGGGGGGCAATAGACTTGTAGTCTGCCTAGAATAGCTGATCTGTGATCTGTGCTTTCGTTGAAAGTATGTACTGTACTAATTATTCTCTACTGTAGTTTCTCCTTTTAATAGGAATAATAAAAATTATCTGATGGCAGATAGCATATAACTCCAGTGTGTTTGTGTCAAAACTACGCAGGAAGCAAACGTGTGATTTTGCTGCTTGTTGGGTGGAACTAGAGAGGTTTGTTTTTTGTGACTCTGTTGGTATATACTAATAGGTTGGATGCATCTAGATCCACTGGAGTTATTAGACATGCTCAACAGATCTGGGTATGTCTGGAATTGTTTGTTGTAGCAATCATATTTCTTTTTTAAAAAAAGCAAGAGGTAAACTAGTTTAATGTGTGTTCATTTATTATATGGACACCTATTGTCTCAAAATGCAATTAAATCTTTTCTAAAACAATATAAGCCCATACTGGCAGCATTCTGAGTGCAGTTAACAGTGTTGGTTTTTTTCTCATAAATTTTCAGAAATGTTACTCATAACTATATGGGAATATTTTACTGTTTAACTGCCAGGAATTTATATTCATTGAGGTGGTAACTATTTATTTTAAGTTTTCCTGCTGTGAATTGAATTATTTGTGGCACGTTCTGCATTTGCATGTTTGCCAGGTTTAATTCCATCTTTTTGAAAGTAAGTGGCAAGATTCTGAAGGCATCATACTGATAACATGTCTTGAAGTTGGAGTACTGGGCATGTATACGTTTTCTCAGTGCTTATTGCTAAGGATTACACTTAGGTTTTCAGCAAGTGCTAGTTTTTTTTAAATTTCATAAGTAAGCCATTCCATGTGACTGGAGGTGTGTTTACAGTAAACTGAAATGTTTGAATATTTGCTGTTGGCCATCAGTTTCACTGGAGTGCAACAAGGTAAGCTGTGTTCTGATTTCTCTCCAATTTAGGTGGATGCCTGCATCTTCCACCTTACAGAGAAGGTTTTTTTTTGTCAAGTATTCCATCCCCTAACTACCATTACCACTTACAGTCTCACAGGTGGGTCTTTTGTTTGTTTTACTTCTGTTTTTGCATTAAATAATTGAAAAATTTGTGGAGAATCTTGCATTTTAAATAATGTTTTAGAAACTCTGAATGCTCCTCTTGAGCTGTCCCATTTTCACACCAGTGAGATATACTTAAAATGCTTTCAGACTACACATATGCTGTGGCATATGGAACAGTGTATTAACTCCAGCTCTAAGAAATGTTGATCACCCATTCTTTGTGCAAGACCAATGAGTATTCAGCAGTTCTTGGGTTTAAGCCCATAAAGCAAGGTGATATGGTAGACTTAGGGGGAAGAAAATGCTTTAATGCTTACATCTGCTGTTAAATACAACATAAATCTTGAGTATTTTTTTCTGGCAAATAGCATGCTTTCTTTCCTAGTCCTAAGTGTATGTTTTTAATCTCTCTTGCAGTGTCATATGACAGAGCCAAAATGTTGGATGACGTTAAGAAGCGTCTTGAATTTCCTAATGCAGTTATTCAGTCACAGGTAAATTTTTTAAAAGCATTAAAGAAATTGAATGGTCTGTGGAAACCTTTGTTCCGAGGCCTGCTGCCTGACTATAAAAAGGTGATAAGGAAGGCTATTTTTTATTTTTTTTCTTGCCTCTCCAAACTGCAGAAAACCTTCCAAGTAGGGTATTCTTAAGTTGCAAACAAATGCTAATTGCCCATTCTGTGTAACCCAAACATTGGACATAATTGCTTATCACTGTAAAGTCTCTGCATGAAAATCAGAAACTTCCTAGGACTGGAAAGTTTTTTAAGTAGGGCCAAATGGTTTTTAGTGACCCTGTGATCTCGAGACAAGCCAGGAGTTACCAGATGTCGTGTGTGGGCTCAAAATACTTGGCAATACTTTATAGCACTGTCTTTAGGACTGATCTGTTTTCTTCCTGTGTGATTAGAGTTGAGGAGCTACTGCAGTCTTCTCTGTCATCAAAGAATAACTGTATACAGCTCCACTGTGATCAGCAGATGAAACCCCTTTATTTTCAGATCCATGCATTGGCACCTGATCATGTTCACCTGAAACATTCTCACGTGCATGAAGTGTTTATCATAGTATTTTTAATGGACAGGAAGGAAGAAAGTAATAAGCTGTTTAAAAAAAAAAAAATACACCTTCCTTGCTTTGGCCATCTCTTATTTCAGTATTAAAAATGTATCTCTTCAACTGTAACATCTTTACTAACTTCCCTGCTTTCTTCCTCTTCTGTTCTGTATTCAGGATTAATATGTAGCCATTTGTTTGATGGAATAAATTGATGTGAATGCAGTCTGTGCAACCTGATGTTTCTGTTGTCTTTTCAGCTCAGCTCAGTCTTCATTGGTTTATAATAATTAAGTTTGAAAGAGAGACACAGAAGTCTCCTTGTGATCAACTTGGCATTTAAGAGAGGAAATCATGTCCCTGAAAGCTAGAGTTCATCTAAGGTCTAGCAGTGTCTTGTACCGCAGAGTAGGTCTCGGCATCTTTGAACCAGTTGGTCTTTCTTCAGTGCAGAAGAATGTTCCCAGGGTACAACTTTTGCTGAAGTGTCTTGGCTCATTACTACAGCTGCACATTGTTAGTGGCTACTGGTGTGCTTTGGTTGATTTTTGAGCTGTGCTTTGGTTGTTTTGCTGGTTTCCACTTAAATTCTGTGACCCCTGAAACGCATGCTGTAATCTTCAAACCATCATCAGGCCAGGATTCGACCTCGTGATGGATGTCTTCTCTTTCTGGGACCAGCCAAGACATCTGCTTTGCAGACCATGTAACCTACACAGTCAAGTATCGGCGAAGTGAGGAACTTGAGCGTTGTTTTGTAGATCAAAAAAGTTTTACTGGTGAATTAAGTTCTTGGAATGCAGTGGGCTAATCCACATTTTTTACTTTCCTGTATAGCTCACTGCAAAAGCCGCTTTCTATTGATAAGCCCCTTTTCCAGTCTAATGAAAGTGTTTTAAGGATATGGGTGTGAATTCATTTCTGAAGTTCCTTATAAAGAAAAGAAAAAGTAAAAATAATAGATTCACTTGCTAAGTGCATTGGTGATTTCATTATTTCAGTCCTCATTTAGATTTTTAAAGGCCGTTTGAGGAAATCAGACATCCCTTCTATTAAAATATAATGAGGTGCTTAATGTTAAACCTCAAATGAGTAAATGTATGCTGTTCTTTAGAACTGGAGCCCTGATTCTTTAGAAATGAAGCATTTTTTTTGGAGGACCTTGAAAATTTAAATCTTCTTCATGGTCTCTGCCATAGAATAGCTTTATGAGGAATACTGTTAACTTCAAATGCCTTGTTTAAAGTAAATGAAACATTTCTGGCAGTAGATATGCTAGGGGATATGTAAACGGCTTAAGCTGTTCTAGTATCTTTGTCATCAGTGTGTAGTAAATCTTGCGATGCAAAAATTTGGGCAAGTTGCTTAGACTTGCTGTGCTCTACTGCTTCTCTTGCTTCCACTGCCCTGTATAGTAAAGGGATTAATTATCAGTGCTGTTAAATACACTGAATTCTGTACAGCTGTGGAGCTGTAAATGTCTGTTACAGTTGATGCATTGAAATGTCTGCAGTTCCTGAGTATGTACCTGTTTCTAATCTTGTAAGAGGTTCTGTACAAAGAGACCCTTGGATCTATGGGAGGAGTCCTATGAAAGTTTGTTTCTCTTCTGTCTCAGGATAAAAGTAAAAAATAGTATGCCAGCATTATGGAGATTTTTGTCACTAAAACATATTTCAGCTTCCATACTAGTAAGTCTGGTATTTCAAACCATGATAAAATGATCACATGCAACAGCAATGTAAATTCTTCGTAATGGAGAAGTGAAAAATAACACTTGATCTGCATGTGTTTTTTATTTCTTTTTCTCTTCTAGGCAGTGGGTCATCTGATTGCTGCAGTACTGAAAGAAAATATTTCTTCGGAGAAGATCAGACAGGCGTCTGACCAGGTCTGTGTCATTCTTTCACTTCTGTCTCCTCTCCCATCCATATATGCTTATGGTTTTCTGTGGTTTCCCACAATTCCCATGTAATTTTAATAAATCCTGGTAGTTAAGTAAGGTGGTTAGCAATGTGTGTCTGGGCGTACAGTTAGAAATGTTAAATCTCTGGGATCAGAAGAGCACTTTTACTTCCATCAGAAGTCTTAGGCAGACGTCGTAATTCTGCAGAATACCAACATCTAGCTATGCTCAGTTTAAGAGAGTTTTATTTGAGTTTATTTACGTTACTGCAAGTGTCATATGGTGAGACCATGACTTGAGTAAGAAAGTCTTTTACATCACTATCGTGTCTCATGCTTTTGATTTCAGACTCCTGCTCTGAACTTGCTTTGGGAGAAGTGCTGCAGTGAGAATGTTGCCTTGCGAACAGCCTGCTCCGAGGGGTTGGTGGCACTTGTTGCTGAGAAACATGCTGAGTTTGATTATGTTCTTCATGGAGCTCTCAACCTAATTCCTTCAGCAAGGTAGTATTTGGTTGCCTGATTTTGTGCGTTTTGTCAGCTGGTTATCAGTCACTGCTTTTCCCTTGTAAATACAGGGGAAGAGGAGGGGTTCTGTAAATGACAGTATCTTCAAATTAGGGACTGACATTGCCCTGCTACTCTGCTGAAGACTGTTGCTTTCATCTTGGCAGTGTGACAGTGTGTGTCTGACTTAAGACCCCATAGAGTATCCTATGCACGTAAACTGAAATTATTAGCACTTTAGGCTAATGCTCTGAACTTTGAACTGTGGAACTTCAGAAATGCATGCACTGCCAAGTTGTGTTGCCTCTGTCATGGTGAAGGGGGAAGAAAATGGCAGCAACTTCCTTTATGGAGAAGAAAAATAACTTCCTAATCAGTCTGTCCAAATAACTAGTTGCCAATATAGAGTCACCATCAGGCTGTGGGTTGGGATTAGGAATGCTGGTTTTTGTTTCCTTGTCTGCTGAGGAAGAAACCACTTTACCTAACTCTGCAGCTACTTCCTGTTACAGAATTTTGCAAATATAATGCATACATCTCACAATGATGTTTTGAGCTAGACTGCCTTTGCAGCATACTGACAGAATGCAGTTATGGGGGAAAAATACAGTGTGCATAAAATTTATAAGTCAAGTGATGACTGAGAAGATGTTTCCTTTCAAATCTACCAACATTATAAAATTCCTTGGTTTATCTATCTTCTGATTTTTGGCAGCTAACTGGATTTCTGCACTGAGTTTTCTCATTCTCTTCCTGGAGAATGCTAGAGTTGTTTTCATCCAAGCCAGCTAATTGGTGCTACACCTGTGATGTATTATGCTCAGCACAGAGGTTGCAAGAACCATGCTATTCAAGATATGTTTTTCACCCCTTCTAACCTTCACATAATCTATTTTAGGCTGAGGTTTCTCGTGGTCAGTCTGAGCCAAAGGCAAGTTTAGGTTTGAGTAAACTAGTGAAATACTTAAGAAATGAGATATTTTAAAAAAGACTGTTTCTCTCCTTGTGACTTGCTTTATTACCACTAGGATCTTACTGTGCTGATTCTATGCCGAGTTTACAAATAGGTGGTTATGGATCCCTAGGAAAGGTTTTGTAAATGTATTTTTTTTAAGTATAATATCAATAATTTAGGTAAACCACAGTCCTCCAAATAACAAAATTTTACTAGTTCAGTTTGGGGTCAGGGGAAGAATCTTCATTGTTAACAAAGATGTAAAAGCACCTGCGCTTGGACTCAGAGGATCTGAGTCCTGTGTGGTAAATTGGAGGGCCAGTTTCATTAGCTGTGGCTTGCAGAGTAAGAAATGTGAAAATCCTGTTCAGCTAAAGGTTTGTTATGGTGTCAGTGGTTTATAAGTAAATGAAATGTTAATACAATTTTTTACTTGAGAAAATAAAAAGTGTAAAATGGGATATTTAGGATTGTGTTAACCTTAAAAACATAATCAGAGTTATGTATTGAAAGGCTTGGATCTGCCCCATTTCTACAGCATTCTTAGATTTTTCCCTGTGGGAAACCAACACATATGACTCATTGCTATAGTAAGTGCTGGCAAATTATCCAGGAACCTTTTATGTACTTTTGGCTCCTTCTCTCCGCCTTGCGCTGCCACGATTCAAACCACATCCACTATGGATTGTAAAGCAGGGTTTATATAGCCTAACCAGAGAAGTCTGTGGGTTTAAAATATCTGTAGCCTCAGGAGCTGCTTAAACTTCACAGTTTCAGACTAATTCATTTCAGTGCTGATACTTCTTTTTTTCTTGACAGCTATTTTAGAATTGCAGCCTGCTGTTCCTCATCCTGTTCCCTGCCAAATTTTTATCCAGGTGTGCTCCGTGGCTTTGCACTGCTGTGTGCACAGGGTCTCTAAAATAAAGTAAATATGAAATTAGCAGCCAGTGGCAGCCAGCAGAAAGGCACTTGCAACTGCTGAGCACCTTTCAGTGCTGAGTGGAATTAGGTGAACGTTTTATTGGCAAAGACAACTCATGTTGTGTTCTTGCTTCTCTTTCTTCTGTTATGATGAATTTAGCAGGGGCTTAGTGCACCTGGTGGGTTTTATTTTATCAGGTGTATCAAATTCTGCACGCTACGGAGGACATTTTACTTTGTCAAAGGTGAACATCCAGTACCTATCTGAGTTGATTTGTTATGTGATTCAAGCTATCTGCTCATCTGTTCGTATCTGGTGCATCATTGTACCGTCTCTGTCTCTTAGACCCAGTGTTTAATTTTCTCTGATGCCCCAAGAGTTTAAACTTCAAGGAACATCATATTTATGTGTGTGTATACATATACACAAAATATACATATACATGTAAATATATAACGTCCTCATTTTTACATATTTTTAATATTGCTCTTCAGCTTTCTGTGTAGCAGATGACAGGAAAACTTTGTGGCCTGTATTCAGTAATGAATGAGCATAAATAATCAGGTCGATCTATTAAAACTGAAAAAAAAATGGAATTGTGTAATCTTTAAGAAATTCTTAGAAGGATTTCTCTGTGTATGTGTATTTTCAGAATGTTTTTATCACTTGAGCATGCATGCCTGTAGGAGGTGGGGAAATCCTTGCACTATGTCATGCCATTGTGCTGCTTGTGTTCAGAAGCTGAGAGCAAAGCCTAAAGCAGCCGTTTTCCCCCTACCTCCTGCCTGGAAATTAGGACCAGCAATACAGGAATTTCAGAACAGGGAAGCCTGTTTTCTTATTGAGTGTTTCATAGTTTGTTTTTCCCCTCGTTGCATGGTTATCCAGTTGAAGCTGGGGAATATTCTAGCAAATTCCCATTTAACTGACTCTTTCTAGCCATGAAGTATCTAAAAGGTTGTTGTTCTCTTTTTCTTCCCTATACCCCTCCAAAAGATTCTCCTTTCTCCTCTGTATGGTACGTTGGCTGTATTGGGATTTGGAGGCCTGCTGCACATCTTCCTGTTGGCTGCTTTGCAGCAGAATTCTGTTGAACTTCATGTTTTCTTGTATGGACAGATTTCAATGTTTTGAGAGCCAGATAGCATGACAGTCATTTTAAAGATTACAGGCACATCCTATAATTGGTCCTTTTTTGAAAGAAAGAAAAGAAATGGAAGCATGTTCTGTCAGTTTTGATTTGGGTCAGTGTTTTCCAGCATTGTTGGCAAAAATATGGAAGGCACAGAAGAGAGAGTATGCTTCCCCCCACACACACACACTCCGGCCTCGTGGTGGACTTTGTTAATTTCATTAGCATCTTTCCAGGAGAATATGGGAAATCCTATCAAAATTCCAGTAATACTGTTTTTTCTTGAATTTTTCTGAATGGTAAATTAAATGACATAGGAGGAGGGAGATAAAATAGCTGTTTGTATCTATTTTATGTAGTCCTTGGCTCCTGAGATCAAACGTCGTCACCAACCAGATGTATCAAGTACATTTTCTGACAATGTGATTTCTCTTGCTTTCTTCAGTGGCATGGTTGAAATTGTGTACCGTGTTGGATGTTCACCTATGTACTTGCATTCAGAGAAGAGGTTATTTTTGTTTTTTAATATACTAAAAGCACTGGTTTCAAGTAAGCTGGGTGCAGCAAATATACTTGTAAGATATGGCAGAAGCAAACCATCAAAAGTTTTAATTGATACATTAATTATTCTACTTCTCATTATGTGAAAAGAAAAACAAAGACACGTGGATGTGCAACTTGCCCAAAAATGTGTAGGCAAGCATGGAAGGCTTCTTGAGTGTCAATTTTGTCCTGGGTTCCTCCCGTTATGGAAGAATCAACTCATGTAACTACGTATGTGGCAGTAATGTATTTCCTTGTCTCACCAGGAATGTGCATGGATTAGTAAAAACTATTTGGAAATTACTACAAATACAAGCTATTCAACTGGAAAAAGATGGAGATGACACTGTTTGGAACCTGTATGGAATCAGGTTAGTTTCACATCAGTTTTATGTAGATACCATAATAACTTTTTGTCTGATTTCCAGGAAAAAAAAACACAGATTAAGTGTTGATACTGGCTTTCAGTCTGTCTCTTTTGTGTGTGTGTGTGTGGTTTCTTTTTACGGTGTGTGGGTTTTTGGTTTTGGTGTGGTTTTTTTAACTCAAGCACTAGCAGTTTGCCCAGAGAGGCTGTGGTATGTGTGATATCCTTGGAGATATCAAAACATGACTGCGTGTGATCCTGGGCAGCATTCACTAGCTGACTCTGCTTCAGCACATGGGTTGGACTAGGTGATCTGAGGACACCCCTTCCAACCTAAATGATTCTCTGATTCTGTAATTTTTTTTCAGTTGAAAGTTTTAAGGAGTTTTATCATTCAGGGATAAGATTGCCACCATATGCTCAAAAGGGGAAACAGCAACATGAAGGCTGTGTGCGAGAAGCAACAAATACTGGGTCTTGTTCAAATACAGTACCTGGGTGATTGCTAATAGTCCTTTAATGAGTCTTTTACTTTAAAACTGTGGCCCACTTCCCTCTCACTTGGTTTTTCCTGCTTTATTCCTGTTATCAAAGTAAGGTTCCTGAATGCTTTTACTGTTAAAGTGTTTGCCATGGAAAAAAAATGATTTAAAGATGCATCCAGAGCTACTCATATAAAGCTGCTTATCATGCAATAGCAGCCTTTGTAAAGGGACATCTTAGTGACTTCATCCAGCTCTTGAGAAACCATGAGTCAGTGCTGACATTAACAGCCTCTATTGTGTCTTTTCTGGAGAAGGTGCCAGCGTGGTAGATGTCATGAACATTTTTCAAGTTGTTTTTTGTGCAGTTAAGAGGTATCATTGTAGCAGGTTGTAGCTATAATGCTTTAAGGATATAAAAGGCACTACTTGGAAGACAGGAATCATGTCATTACTTCAGCAAAATGGAATAGTGAAGAAAAGTGAAATGGATTTTGGAGTGCTGGATGTGCTTGCATTCCTGAAACCCTGTGTGCCTTTGTTTTTCTAACTCTATCAGTTCTTTCTACAAAGTTCACACTATTATAGAATAGTTTTAATTGAAAAGGCAGATAGTGAAGCATAGTGAGATGGAACTCTTGAGGAAACTTTCTCTCTAGTAGTAAGTAAACTTCTTTAATGTCTCCTGGTAGAAGAGACTAAGTTAAAGCAACTTAATCCAGGCTCCATGTGAAAAAGAATATAGTAGGATGTGGCTGGAATAAAAAAAATAGCTTCTCACCAGTACAGTAAAGAAAGGTTATTACTTTTCTTTTTTTTTTTTTTTTTGCCTCCCCATCTACAAAGAGAAAAATTGCTGGTAACATACAAGGAAGGTGAAATTTGATCATTCAGAATGGTTTAATGGTTTAAAGTAATTTAAAGTAATAGAGAACTGAGAATAAGCAGCAGACTTGTACTTAGCCAATACTTTTTCTTGTTTTTCCTTCTGCTTCCACTTAACTTTAATGAAGAGAGATGTCCCATTGTTTGACTTAGTTTTGAATATCTAATAGGTCAAGGCTCTGTTATTTTGAGATCTGACACTTGGTTTCTAGCGTACAGAAAGTCATGTCTTTATTTGGTGGCTTGTTACATAACAATTTTTTTAGTTGCATTCTATCAAGTGCCATTTAAACTTGATTTCTGAAAAAATAAAAGAATACATACAGTAACTCACCAACAGTAACCTCCTATACAGTGTTCGTATATTACGCTGTCAACTGTGCAAAAGTGTTCCATATGGAAATCCTCAATGAAGAATCAAAAAGCACCAGTATGTTCTCAAATAGTTTGCTGTTGCCATCTCTCCTGGGACATTTTGAAACCAGTATTACAGGGTAATAAATAAATTTGGTTTAGACCAATGTTAATTCTGGACAACAGAATTACTTTTATATACTGTGTCTTGTGATGATGTAATATCATGAACAGTTCCTGAAAAGAAATGGGAGAAAATAATGTCTTGCAGTTTTGGGGTTTTTATCTGGTTATATTGTACTTGGTCTGTCTGAGATGGAGTTAGCTTTCCCCATAGCAGCCATCATAGTGCTGTGCTTTGTATTTGCAGCTAGAACAGTTGATGACACACCTGTGTTTTGGCTACTGCTGAGCAGTGCTGTCTACCCAGCCCACTCCCACCCCTTCAACAGCCAGTAAACGGGCTGGGAAAGACTCTGGGAGGCGACATAGCCAGGACAGCTGACCCAAATGGACCAAAGGGATATTTCATACCTTATGACATTGTGCTCAGCAATTCAAGCTTAGAGAAAGGAGCTGGGTATTCATTATTAAGGTGTTTGTCTTCCAAAGCAACTGCTACACGTACTGAAGCCCTGTTTCCCAGGAAGTGGCTGGACATACCTGCTGATGGGAAGTAGAGAACAAGTCTTTTTGTTTTCCTTGGCTTTCACATATGGCCTTTGCTTTTCTTTATTAAACTGCCTTTATCTTGACCCATAAGTTTTTAATCTCATTTCTCCCCATCCTCCTGAGGAGGGGGAATAGGAGAGCAGCTTGGTGGGCACCTGGCGGCCAGCCAAAGTCAACCCTCCACATACGTTTTCTGATTTCATCTGGGAAAGCTTCTGTAGTTTTAATGCTGGGACTCTCCACTTTCTGTAAGCAAATTAACTTTGGAAAATAGAGAAGAGATTACCTTTGTTACTACAGAAAGTGGGAAATGTTCGTTTTGCCCTAGTAAGCTGGTACAAAACTGCCTCATATCACTGAATTTTGGGGTTCCTAATTGTTTCCGTAAGTTGTGTAAGTACCACTGTTTTGTTTTTTAATAACTAGTATTCTGATAGTTGATAAATACTAAAACAAATACGCTGGATTTTTTTAAGGATGTGTGAAAAAAGTTATGTGATTTTTAGATTCACATATGGGATTATCTGCTTTTTTTGTTACGAAGTTATAACCAGCTGTAGGAAAGACAGCAGTAGTCTGGAAGCTGGTCTCACTGTGGACTGGAACTGATTATTCACAGAGGATTTATTATCTCTTGTTTGACATGAAGTTGTATGTTTCCTGTGCATATTAATATAGCTCTCCAGTAACCTAGGCTCAAGCTGAATTGAGTGGGAGGGCAAGGAAGAGTGGTTTTTGAGGAGCACTTGTCAGCATTCTCAGAGCAGGTGGATTATGACAGGCATTTAGAGAACTTTGGCTATATATTTTTGCTGGAAGCTGTTAACTTTTTTTTTTTTTTAGGGAACTGTTATTTTACATTATTTTTAATGATTTACCATGCATGGCTTTTATTGTCTTAATTCTGGAGAGCTGCCAACTTTCTGAAGTCCAAATTCAGAGCAGGTAGAAAAATGCTTTAAAAATGCATATTTGATGGAGTAAAGTGCTATTCTGTCTTTCTGAAAGGGCCGGGGTCACAACTGCATATGCAGAAAAGTGTGTTGATTGCAGACATTGTTTCCTCATACAGAAAAAGCAATCTGTCACTGGATTTGTGCTCTAAATCAGATTGGATCTCTCTTGTGTTCAGAGATGTAACAAAAATGTTGAGGTGACCCTAAAATCAAAAAATACTTTTGTTTTATTGTTGCCCCTCATGTAAGATTTATCTTTGTTTCCCTAGATACTTATGTATTTACAGATGGATAAATGCTGTGTCTGGTTGTGCATTTTGCTTTATCCTGAACCCCGTGACAATAATTTATGGTAGTAGCACTGTAATGTCATTTAAAGAGGTGCATTTTACAGTGCTGTGCTAGCAACTCTTAAGTTAGTGTTGGTGATGAATTGCATCTACACACCTCATTTTTTCTACTGCTAATAGCATTGTCAAATGGAACTTTTTCGGGTTGCACATTGTGGTGTTTCATTATTAATCACTATTCACTGTGGAGCTTAGCCGATTTCTTTTGTCATCCAGTTCAGTGCAGTTATATTAATTTCAGAACACACAATCTGTCATAAAAGGCTTGATTTTTTTTCTGGATAGTAACCCATTTTAATTCTAGACTTGATGTGTCACGTGTTGACTTTCATAGAATCATAGAGGCTTGGAAGGGACCTTTTAAGATCATCGAGTCCAACCATCAAACTAACACTGCCAAGTCCACTACTAAACCCAAAGCACCACATCTATATGTCCTTGAAATACCTCCAGGGATGGTGACTCCACCACTTTCCTGGGCAGCCTGTTCCAATTTTAATAACCCTTTTGGTGTAGAAATTTTTCCTAATTTTTCCTGGTACAACTTGAGAGTATTTCCTCTTGTCCTGTCACTTGTTACTTGGGAGAAGAGACCAATGCCCACCTCTCTACAACCTCCTTTCAGGTAGTTGCAGCAATAAGGTCTCCCTGCAGCCTCCTTTTCTCCAGACTAAGCAACCCCAGTTCCCTCAGCTGCTCCTCATAAGACTTGTTCTCTAGACCCTTCACCAACTTCGTTGCTGTTCTTTGGACATACTCTAGCATCTTAATGTCTTTCTTGTAGTGAGGGTCCCCAAACTGAATACAGTATTCGAGATGTGGTCTCACCAGTGCTGAGTACAGGGGCACAATCACTTCCCTAGTCCTGCTGGCCACACTAGTTCTGATACAAGCCAGGATGCTATTGGCCTTCTTGGCCACCTGGGCACACCACTGGCTCATATTCAGCCGGCTGTCAACCAACACCACCAGGTCCTTTTCGACTTGGGCAGCTTTCCAGCCACTCTTCCCCAAACCTGCAGTGCTGCATGGGGTTGTGATGACAAGTGCAGGACCCAGTACTTGGCCTTGTTGAAGCCAACCGACAGGCATGGGTTATCGACCATCTCTCTAGGAAGCCTGTTCCAGTGTTTGACCACACTCCTGCTAAAGAAATGCTTCCTAATGTGCAGTTTAAACCTCCCCTGTCACAGCTCAGAGCCATTGCAACACATCCTGTCACTGGATCCCAGGCAGAAGACATCAGCACCTCCCTTGCCACTTCCCTTCCTCAGGAAGCTGTAGAGAGCAATGAGGTTGCCCCTCAGCCTCCTTTTCTACAAACTAGACAAGCCCAAAGTTCTTATCTGCTCCTCATAGGACATGCCTTCCAGCCCTCTTACAAGCTTTGTTGCCCTCTTCTGGATGCATTCAAGGACCTTCACACCCTTCTTAAACTGTGGGGCCCAGAACTGCACACAGTCCTCAAGGTGAGGCCGCACCAATGCTGAATACAGCGGGATAATCCCCTCTTTTGACCAGCTTCGTATACTGTGTTTGATGCACCCCAGGATGTGGGTTGCCCTCTTGGCTGCCAGGGCGCACTGCTGGCTCCTGTTGAGCTTAATGTCAACCAGCACCCCCAGATCCCTTTCTGCAGGGCTGTTCTCCAGCCATTCCTCTCCCAGTTTAGACTTGTGCCCAGCGTTATTCTGTCCTAGATGTAGAATCAGCATTTTGATTTGTTAAATTTCATCCCATTAATCATACCGCAATGCTCCAATCTATCTAGATCCTTCTGCGAGGCCTCTAGTCCCTTGAGAGAGTCAGCAGTACCTTCCAGCTTGGTATCATTGGCAAACTTGCTAACGGTGCATCCAACTCCTGCATCCACACTGTTGATAAATACATTGAACAGAACTAGCCCTGAGGACCACCATTGGTGACTGGCCACCAGCCAGATGTAGCCCCATTCACTACAACCTTTCAGCCATTTTTTCACCCAGTGTGACATGAAGCTGCTCATCCCACAGTTGGACTTGTCCAGAAGGATGCTGTGAGAGACTATCCAAAGCCTTACTAAAATCCAGAAAAACTACATCCACCACCTTCTCTTCCTTCGCTAGGCGTGCAACCTTATCGTAGAAGGATATCAAATTAGTTAAACGGGACTCTCCCTTCATGAACCCGTGTTGACGGTGCCTGATGATTGCATTGTCCTTTAAATGCCTTTCAGTATCACGCAGTGTAATCTTTAAATAATTTTTCTAGGAACTGAGGTTAGACTAACAGGTCTGTAGCTTCCTGGGTCTTCCCTGATGCCTTTCTGGTAAATAGAATAATGCTGGCTAGCTTCCAGTCAGCAGGGACCTCCCCAGAGTCCCATGACCTTTGGTAGATGATAGAGAAGAATGGTTACCAAGAATGCAGACCCTCCTTCTTGGTGGAAGGACAGTGGATGGTGAGCATAAGTTTATAACCAGGAGTTTCTGACTGGGTAAATGTAAGGAAAAATGTTATGTTGAAGTAAGGTGGCATCTGCAGCTCTGGGAACTATCATAGTCATAGGCTGCAAAAGACTTCAACACTGAGACTGAAATCTACCTTTCAGTCCCCCTGCCTTTTTTTTTTTTGCCCTATACCTATTAGGCAATGGTACTTATCCTACTTTTCAGAGCGATTTTTCGCTATTGCAAATAGAATCTCATTTAATGTTCTATTTCTTAGAACATGGATCAGTAAGAGTGCAAAACTATATGCTTTCATGCTGCTGAGTGGTTTGGAAGCAGACTTTGTTATATTATTGCTTTTCTCTTCCCTTTTTGTTCATGTGACTTTTCTAAATGGTAAGCCAGCACTAGCTTAAAAGCTGTTCAGTTAATCCAGACAGAAAGCTAAATAATTTGCTTCTGAAGAGCTTGTCCAGCTACTTTATTTTTAATTCTTCTTCCTTGGTGTGTACATGGTCTCATTATCTTAGCCTGAGATCACCTCCAAATTTAACTTGCTTTTTTTTCTAACAGAGTAAGCTGAAAGCTACTAATTATTACTTTATGAAGATTTAAATACAATATATTACATTTCCTCTCTTTTAAGCTTCATTAAAGAGGTGCTAGACATAAGATGTCAGGTTCCACTGCTAAATTTCCTTCTGTCTTTAGGTACAGTAGCCTTGTGGGTGCACCCAGTTCTGTTAGCCCATATGGGTGGTGATTTTCCTTGATTTTATTGCTCACAGACTATATGTAGTTTTTCAGCTTTATTATTGATTTTGTAATTATTTCCAATATTTAGGTCCTCTGACTAAGAATGTTTACTTCCTCATATTTATGTATTATGATAATGCCATGTTCATGGCAAATAGATTTTGAAGATAGATTTGTGGTTATACTTCTGAGTTTTGTTAGTGTACGGGCTCTAATGTGTCTGTATGTGGAGATAACTTAGCAAAATTTTTCTTTGTCTGACTTTATTGCGTTCCTGTGATTTTTTGCTGTTTTCTTAAAGGCACAGTTGTTTTCATGTCTGAATAGAAATTACCTGAATCTAGTTTAACTTGCTGACAACAGGACTTTCTAAGTATTCTCTTGATTTAGACCAGCTGCTTCTAGGCTATGTTCTAGGCACTGCAATTAAGTCCATCTCAATAAATAAAAGCTTTTTCTTGATGCCTAAAAGGATATTAGCAATGCTGTTTGCTTTGTGAATATCCTTCCATGGCAACAAGTGCTTTGTCAGTCAGAGCAAATTTCCTGCATGCTCCCACCTTAAGATCCAATGTAGTTTGAAGCTTTTGAAGAGAATCAGTTGCCCAAAACTTGATGTGGAGTCCCCAACATAAGAAGAACATGGACCTGTTGGAGCAGGTCCAGATGAAAGCCATGAAGATGGTCAGAGGGTTAGAGCACCTCTCCTATGGAGACAGGCTGAGTGAATTGGGGTTGTTCAGCCTGGAGAAGAGAAGACCCTGGGGAGACCTTATAGCAGCTTTCCAGTGTCTTAAGGGCACCTACAAGAAATTTGGAGAGGGACGTTTTACAGAGGCATGTAGTGATGGGTCGAGAGGTAATGGCTTCAAACTGGAAGAGGGGAGATTTGGAATAGATATTAAGAAGAAATTTTTCATTTTGAAGGTGTTGAGACACTGGAACTGGTTACCCAGAGAAACTGTGGTTGTCCCATCCCTGGAGGTATTTAAGACCAGGCTGGATGGGGCTTTGAGTAACGTAGTCTAGCAGAAGGTGTCCCTGCCCATGGCAGGGGGGTTGGAACTAGATGATCTTCAATGTCCCTTCCAACCTAAACCATTCTATGATTCAGTGATACTATGATTTTCTCTTCAGGTATCTCAGAATTCTTATTAAGATTGTTTTGTAGCATGTAAGTATACTGCAGTTATGTGCTGTTACCCAAGCTGCAGAGTTCAGTGGGTCATATTGGTATATTTGACTGTTGTCTTCTATTGAAGTAGATATTTTCAATTTCCTTGGTTGTTAGCTCTATTCTGACTACATTGCGAAGAAAACAAGAAGCATTATGTATGTAAAATGTTCTGTAACTGGCTTTCATAACTTGGCAGGCCTTTCATTCAGGTAATGGCGATATTTATTACTCCCTGATTTGCCTCAAAACTAGACAGTTGTGCAGAATTCAAACAATCTTAATATGAGCATGTAAAAATAACATAAAAAGGAGTACCTCTTTCAGTTTAAGGATATGTCTGCTAGGTGATGTTTTTTTCAGAAATAGTATCTTACTAGGCATAGCATAACTCTAAACATTCCTATTTATAGCAGATAAGTGTCACCTCTTTAGGTCACTTAAGGGAAGCATTAATACACCATCACATTATGCAATTCAAATTTGCTATGTAATGGAAAAAAAAAGATATATGTTTTTAATTCTTTTATGGGATTCTTGCAGATCTCATTCACTTCACCTGGAGCTGGGTTTGTTTGGTGCTGCTCAAGATGAGGCCTGTGTTGTAGCACAATGACTATGAATGTGTCTTAATGAACATTGTCTTCTGTAATAAAAGGGTTGCTTCAGATCGTGGGCTTTCTGCTCTTCACAGTTTTTAAAACAACCATAACACACAAACCAAATACCATTATAAATCCTTTCTAACAGGCTCATTTGACTATATCACTTTCTGTAGTAAAATTAATAGTATGCCAAGAATACTAACAGTTTCTCTGCTGTAGTGTTCCATATCTGTTATCCTTTAAGTGAGACAGATCAAGTGCATGAAAGTCAATTGGTCTGTAAACACATGCAAAGAGCCTGAATGTTATGTTAGAGGTGTGTGGGGGGGTGTGCTGTCCTTCTCTCTCTCTCTCTCTCTCTCTCTCTCTCTCTTTTTTTTTTTTTTTTAATTTTTAATTCTTTCTCACTGTTTTATTTAAAAGGCATGGTAAGTGTCTACAGCTGAGCAGTCTTTCTTGTGATGTACCACTTCAATTGGTGGGTCTCAGGTCATCTAGTGCTGTATAGGTAAAACTGACTGAAAGTCTGTCTGGTGTGTAGCACAGATTTGTTGGACATGTAAAGAGGAAAGATGGTTAATCAAACTGAACGTGGTGGTCTGCAGCATCTGCAGTCCCTAGATTTATGCTGGCCCTCTCTGTGGCTGCCAGCCTTGTGTGGCGTGTGTGCATTTGTGGCCTTTCCATTTATTCGTATAGCCCTGCTCTCTTACATGAGTCTAGCAGATCTGTGGGAATCAGCAAGACTCTTCCAACTTTTCTCTCTTGCTTTTGGGTGTTCTGCTCTAGAGCAGGGAAGTGTCTGGTTGTCTGCTGTTAAGCTTTTAGTATCCCAGAGAAGAATCTACACTACTCTGCTTGTAGTTGGCTGAAGCAGGAAAGGAAACTGGGGGAAATAAGGACACTTAGCAGGCAGGTGGGAATAAGGGGGGCCAGTCACAGCAAGGACAGTGGGTAAACTCCAGATGGAACTAGTGATGAACCTGCCTTCACATCACCAGAATTTTTCCAATTTCCCACCTCGCTCAGACTCTCACATTCAGTTTTCCTTGCCTAAGCTAACTTAACTGTAGTCAAATGACTTTGGTTTTGCTTCCAACAGAAAAAATTGTACAGTTCAGGCTCCCTTCCTGCCCAGCTTTTCCTCCACCTGCTGCTGTACAAAAGTAGTCACTGTTAGATGTGAGTGTTGCACTCCTGGGTGGTGTAGATGGCCTTGATGGTGTAGATGTAGAGGTGGATAAGGTGTTGGTGATAGATGCATCTGAGAACAGATGACTATTAGGCCTCAGTGACCTTTCCAAATGCAACCATTTTCAGAGGGCTGGCAGTAAAGCGGAGGTCTCTGCACTGGTGGTATGGCCAGCCTTTTTCCTTTCCTGCTTCTTTCAATGCCTGAAAAAAAAAAAAAAAGCGGAAAAATAAATATGTTGGGAGCAAATTTAAAGTAGTAAGTGGGATGATGGTGGGATGGTCTGATTAGTCTCAGATGCTGAAGATTTGTACCTATGCTTGAAAGACTGGACTGATGTGTGACGTGGTTCAAATTTAGAGCTGACTGCGAGAGCCTAGTGCTGCTACCAATGACTCAAATCAGGCCACATATTTGAACAGTGATCCTTAGATGCTTATTTAAAAAAAAAAAAAAAAAGAAAAGAAAAATCAGACCAAGACTTTTCAAATACAGATTTTGGTTTAATCTTGTTTCCTGAAGTTCCTGTAAAATGTGTTTTTTTGACAGTGTAGCAGTCTTGGCAAAGCTGGTAAAGGGAGTTGGTAATACCAAGGGGTCTATTTCTACAGCTGCTTTTGTTTTGAAGATAGTTATTTTGCACAGTTGCTTTTGCATTATAGGTCCAAACATGATTTCTTTGTGTTTCAGGAACACTCCTCATCCATTAATCACTGTCCTTGAAAACAGACCTGATTGCTGGCCAGTTCTACTGCAGCAGATAACAGTATTTTTCCATCAGTGTCCAGAGAGGTAAATGAATGAATAATTAAAAAATAGCAAATGTAGGTAACTGTATTGTGTCAGTGTCACTTTTTTTTTGAAGGCAGCTGTAACGAGCAGTAAGAATTCTGTCTTTTGAAAGAGATAATTATAAAATTTAATGACACTGTTTAAAAGTTAAAAGTAAAATAGTAATAAAATACTAGAATAATCAATCAAAAATCAATTTTTATCGTTTTTTTAAACTCATTTATGTTGATATAATTTTTATGGATGTGGAAAAATCAGTGCAAAATTGATAACATCTTTGGAAAATGTCCACTGGAAAAGTATTTCTGTTCCTGTTTCCTTGAAAATTCCTACAAATCCAACAGAGTAATAGTACAGTGAAATTGACTTCTGTATTCTGTTGCTCTGAGTAAACAGATAAGTTTATTAATCTCTTAAATTTCTAGTGGGCCTAGGCTACGTGATCGACAGTATGGACTTTCAAGCAGAAGTGTGTTTTGTTCAGTTTAATTGATCAGAGTATTTTTAAAATACTGTTTGCAGACTTGTTCTTCCACTCAGCTGCTAAATCTGGGACTTGTGAAGAGTCCTGTCAGATGTCTGAATGATGGAATAAACGGTGAATTTTTTGCTGGTGGCTTGTTTGAATTAAAGCAGGAGTTGTTCTTGCTGAAAAGGAAAATAAATCTTAAATTAATCTTAAACTTCCTTGGCTGCTTTTTGTGCAAAGGTTTCTGTGGAATAAAGTTCTAGAATGAGAATATAGAATCATAGAATCATGTAGGTTGGCAGAGAGCCTTATGAACATCGAGTGCAGCTGTTAACTAACACTACCAGGACCACCACTAAACCATGTCCCTCAGCATGATGTCAGCATGCGCCACCTATATTGATACAGATCTATTAGAGTTCATTGTAAAGCTCTGCATTAGAGCTGAGTCTTGTTTAAAACAGACTTTTAATTTTGATTCCCTGTATATTTGTTAACGTATTGATTATTAACTTTATTTGATTGTTTTAGTATTGTCAAGAACAGCTGGTATTCCTAACATGGTCAAGCCAAAAGAATTGTTCTGCGATAATTTTTTTACTGGGGAGCTGTCTTAGTTAAAGCAGTTCCGGTTTCATGTAATCGTTTAAGACTGTTGGCAAAAACTGGTAAGGAAGGGATGGCTCTTTTTAATTGAAACTAGTTTTTATGTGTTTTAAAAAGATTTTTCTGAACAGTCTTGTCCAGATGCTACTTCAGAATGGCACACTAGTCTCTCATGACATTCAACAAGGAAAGTCACTTTCTTGAATTGATGAGGGGAAAAAAAAGAGTAAAATGAAGAGTGTCATAATCTGCAAGTACATATTGAGTAGTATTCATGCTTAAATATTGAGTCTGTTCACAATTGCACTTCATTGTATGGTTGCTATATAAAGTCTCATCACAGCACTTCATGCTAATAAGTCAAAGGTTTTTTGTGAGATTTAGTAATGTCTTTTGTAACACCTTTCTGTTAATTGCCTCCTGTAAATTTTTGCAGGTAATGTAACATTGCCTGGGTTTTCTTTGTCGTTTGTTAAGTTTTCAGTAGAAAGCAGTCTTGGCAAACTTGTTTCTTGAACTGCAGGGCACAGAGTTCATGTGTTGGCATAATGGCTCCATTTCTAAGATACCTGTATTGCGAACCATCTCAGTTACGGGAATATGCTGAACTGCGAATGGGTTTACTTAAGGTCTTACTACAGCCTCATGGTCCAAAGCACAAAGAAGCACCCTCCATGCTGGAATGCCACATTCTTCAACTTCTGTGTGATTTGATTCCACACCTTCAGGTATAGTTGTTGCCTGACACCACCTTTTACAAATAAATGCTAGCAAAGCAATGATAGTATTATTATTACTGTATTTCAAGTGTGCAAATACGGTATTCTCTTGCATTTCCCATAGACCTGATTTGTTGGTAATACAGAAATCTGATAAGCTGGCCCTTTCTCATAGAAGGTACAACTTTTTAATTGTTTAAATCTGATACACCTGGTAAAGTCTAAATTGAAACATGTGTCTACCATAATTATTTGCCTCAGTAAACATACAGTAAACTTATAGAGATACCCATGAGAGAGAGAATGTTCTTAAGTGGTAAGACATTTGTCAAAAATATGTGATTTTTACCTTACATGGATAATATTAAAATGAAACAAACTATCTGAGAAGCGTAATTTAAGTACTTCTAGATATTCCTTTCTCTCTCTTTGTAACAGAGGGGTTAGTGGATCTGAAGACAAAACTTAATCCCTCTGGAATGTGCTGAAGTTTTTGAATGTGGTTTTAAGTTGCACGGTGATACGTGCTACGACCTAGGGATTTAGTCTTTCTGTCCCCTTTGGTTCGGGGTGTAGAGTGTTGGTTAAGGTTAATAGCTCTGATTTGCCTCATGCTTTACTGTGACATTGGTTAAGTTTTTGTACCTATGTACCTTTTCATTCCTCTTTAATATTAGAGCAGCACTTTCAGTTTCAAATATACTCAGTCAAACATGAGGGCTGTGGTATTATTGTTATAGAGGGAGGATTTAGTAGTATCAATAATGTAAAGCTAGATATGCTTGATATGAGGATATTTGGTAACATCTTCCTCCTGAGGAATTTTACTAGTAAAACCTCCTTTCTGCTGGTGGCTACTTTTCACAATCTTTTGGACAAATAACTTGTATTATACATGCTTATCTTGGTTCAGGTCTACTCTTTAAGATGACAGGTACTTGCTGTCTTTTTCTAGCCACAGGGACGTTTCTGATTTTTATCTTGGTTCTACCTGAACTTCAGTATAACATTGTGCCTTGAATGTATGACCAAGCTTCTGATTTGGTAACATTTAGCCATAAAAATGGCACTGAAGAAGACTTATCAAATTAGTTACAAACCTTTCTTTCCTCCATACTTGTTGGTGCTTTTTTTTTTTTAAATACTAGAAATCTGTTGTATTTCTTTTAAACTCCGATTAATACTTGAATGTTTTTGTCGTGCCTGAGAAACAACTTTCGTAGTAGAAAGGGAAATACTTCCTCCAAGAAGTATTTGATGGACTGTTTCATAACCTGTCATGGCTTCTCCTTCTTTCTCTGAACCTCAGGTTCTTCTTATCCTTCCTTTAAGCTTAGCCTTATTTAATCCTCTGTACTGTAAAAACGCCAAAATGCTTCTTAGTCATTTTATCTTACAATATCAATGAAGCTGTCAAAAGTACAGCTCATCACCTGCAGGCTTTTCTGCTGAAAAATTCAGTGGACATGAGGCTTCTAATTAAAGCAGATTATTCACAAAATTTGTTCCAAGGGACTAAAAATCGGGATGTTACCCTTAATGCTGGTTCCAGAATTTGGATTGGAAGAGCTGGATTTTTCCGGAACTCGTATTTTCAAGAGCAAAAATCCTCTCATGTAACTCATTAGGATTTTGAGGCAACCTCCTTCTCGAAACCTCTTTACTTGGCTACCAAGTATTGAGATACCGCCTTTGGGTATCACACTTCAGCTTTTCATTTTTGTAGTAGGTAGATCACATGGTGCTGTAGAAGAAGACAACACCACTGCCTTTCTCTTTTGAGATGTAATTTGAAATCTTGGTTACATTACAGAAGAAATATCTTAGAGCAGGATGTTTACGTTACAAGAATGTTTGATATATTTGTTATATGATATCACCACACAATTTGTTGTACATGGGTGAGAAAACCTCAAGAGTTGAATTAATTTGCTATTGCTTTTGAGGAAAAAGGAATTTTTCTCATCAGCTACCAAGAAATCTTTTTATTCTTTCACATGTTTCTAATTTTACTTGAAAACATTGAATAGCAGTTCATCTGTTATTTTTTTCCGGTAAGCTGGATAAGAGATTCTTGGGTTTAGTTTATAAATGTGTTTCTTCAAAGTCTTAGTAATATTTGTAAGGAAAATATTGCAGACCTAATAGAACTCATTCTAAACTTGGGGAATTCTGCATAGAAAGGGAAGGGGAACTAAACCAGAATGTGTTTTGGTTTTGTTGTTTTTTTGACTACCTCTCTACAGCTTAAAGACTTACTGCAAGTTACAGAAGCTTTGTTTTTTCTGCAAGAGCTATTCCTCAGCTTACTGCGCTATCCTGTGTTTTGGAAAGCTCAGTTATCCCAGTTTTGTCTGCAATTGGTTTGCTTCTGTGAAGTGTGTTTAAACGTAACGGGAGAATGCTCATCTTTGATCTCCTTAATAGAGGACAACTTTGAGCTCTTAAAAGAGGTAAGAGTTTATGGGGAAAAAAATAAAATAGTTGTATTAAATTTAAATTTTGTCATGTTTAAGACAATATTTAGAGACATTGATACATACCATTTGTCTGCAGATAACGCGTGTTGTTTCAAAAACTTTTTTTCTTTTTCTGTATATATGTTAACCTTTTAGTATGGGAGTTGGTTTAAACTGAGCTTAACTGGTTTGAACAAAGTAACAAATTTAAATGTTGTAGTTATCTAGTTAAAATACTATTTTTACGCTACTCGTAATCTTCATTGCATGTGCTGTGTTGCTGTGTGTGCACTCACTGTGATTCATGAAGAAACTCCTTCCGGAGTTTTAGTTGTTGCCCATTCAGACTGTTTAACCCCACTGAAAAACAAAAAAAAGTCTTGAACCTCTTTCTTTTTTCCTTGTAGGTATTTCCAGTGGAACAGTGTATAATTGGGCTAGCACTTCTACTGCTGCAAACACCAGAAAGTCAGCAAAAGTCTGTCTTGAGTTTAGGTAAAGCTCTTCTTGTGAAAGAGGAATCCACAGTCTTAAGGCTGTGACTTTGTTTCTTCATGTTTAGGAAAATAAGTTGGATAGGGTGGTGAAATGTGTTTTTATAAGCGGGATTGTTCCTCAATTTAAGAAGTAACATTTGATCTGATGGCAATGAAGATAAATTTTCCTTCTATGCTGACATTTTACATGAAAGTTGCTGTACTCCAGGATATGTCCCTGATATCTTGGAGCCTATCTGTCTCATTTTTGAGTCAATAACAGGATATTCTTAGCTGAGATCCATGCATACTGAATGGTTTCTTTTAACAGATCTTAAGAGAGCAAGCCTGGGAGTCACTGCAATGTTTGACTGAGCTTTCAACTTAGCAGTTTTGATTAGTGGCGTTACTCCAGTAAAAGTGAGGGACTGTGCTACATTCCATTATTATATTTCTTGCTGCCATCAGGTACTTTGCTATAAACAACAAAAATGTATGGAGTTTTACCAAAAAATTCTTCTGCTCTTTAAGAAGTATGCACATACTGTAGTTTTTGGGACTGTTAGTTTGCTCGACCAGAATATTTGCTAGAAGTGTTTGTGTCATGCTTAAAAGTACAGATTATGTTAATTCTTATTTCCCTACCTGATCTTTGTTTTTCACCACCTTGTCTTAAATAGCCTACAAGCTCCTTTCCTGTTCAGAAACCCAGAATATCTCAACCACAGCCCTTGCTTTGGTGATGCCTGTGCTACAGATCTTATCTTCTACAACAGTTGGGGACTGCCTATCAGAGGAGGATTCTGGAACTACCAGGCAGCAGCTGGCAACAGATCTTCTGAGAATATTGCAGGAGGAAAGTGTGAAGGATAAAAGGGAATTGGTAAAGTTTATAAGGTTTTTTTTGCTTCTTTTGGGGCAGATAGGGGATGCTGCATTATGCCTAGCTGCTTGGGAAAGACTCTACGTGTGTGAGGTTCTTTGTGTAATACATTGTATGGAAAGACTCAAAAATATGTATAGTCCATAAAACTAGACTACTGGTAAAGTGGAAGTGTGTTTATATGCTAGATACTGTTTTACTTAGGAGATGGGATTTTTTTTATTTTTAGAGACCATGCAGATTAAAGAATTCACCTGCATTATTAATCAAGTAACAAGACTTAGTAGAAAACAAGGTTATGTATACCTCCTTTGTCTCTTTCTGACTTGCTTATTCTACTCATCTACATCCTTCTCCTTACCATCGTATGTGACTTTAAGCTACTATTCTTCCTTCATTGGCTGAAAAGCGTTACGAAGCACGTGTCACTTAGCAAATTTCAGCTAATTATCCTGGATTTTTTTATTTGTGCTGTTGTGGTTTTGGTTTTATGTATTTATTTGTGTCCGATTTTGCTGTCCTCCACTCATTTGTCCCACCTGTTCTGAGAACAGGTGACAGCAAGTCTGTTTGATCAAGATGTGCTTAGCATTGTGGAAGCTAAGCTCCCTTTCCACCTTACACCCCTGTTCTGTGGTGTAGGGAGGGTGGTGATGTGACAAATTGGAGACAGAAAAAGATGCCAATTCTGAGTTCTGCCATGTCTCCTTGTCCTAGAATCCGTCTCCAACTTCATCTTCCATTTGCACAAATCTGAAAAGTTAAGCCCATTTGTACTCCTAATAAAAGATAAATGTTTTAAAGTTCATTAAAGCCTACACTCCTTATTCTGCTCCGAAAGAGTAGTCTGTGGGATGGCTTTAAGTACAGAAGGCTGCTTGCTTCCTTTTAATGGGACTTTCTAGGTAGATGGCAGCCTGGACAGGTGTCACTGGAGGTTTGTTTCAGTGAGAAGTGTTCCAGGTACTTCAGTCCTCTATGATCTGTGTCACTGGAACATCTGTTTTGTTTTCTTTGGTGTTTTAGAAGCTAATTTAATGTTTTATAAGACTACTGGATTACTGTAGGACACAGATTACAGTACACTTTATAACACTGGCTTCCTGTAACAGAGCTTTGTTGTACTAATTCTGGTATTCTTGCTTCAAAAAGCACTTGAAAGCTTTTCTGTTAAGGGCTTAAACAATTTGCGATGACTTTAACTGTTTCTGTTAGCCGTGATAAACTGAAAAGACACTTCTTTTTGGTGGGAGTTCTCTTAAACTGTCGTTTCACTTCTGCCTCAGTGATAGACATCCTTGTGGCGTTCTTAGCAAGTAGCATGGCAGATATTTGGTAATACATGTTTAGCAATGAGATTAAGGGGACAGAAACTCATTTTGCCCGAGTATTGTTTGTAACAAGTATGCCAATAACCTTTGGTCCTCAACTGAAAGATTAAACAAAAGAATTTATATTTAATTTTCTCATGGGTTCAGTCCATTTTTGTCACAGCATCGGATCAGTGCTAAGAGAATTCTCCTTATTTAGACTTTCCTCACACTTGAAATGGGCAAGAAAAGAGGTAGGAAAAGAAAGCCAGTGTTATGTCCACTGTGAGCAAGCTTTGAATAAGAGTATTTAAGAGCAAACAAAATTAAGTTGTGGTGTATTTTCATAGAAAGACAGAACAGTCCAGGTTGGAAGGGACCTCAAAACATCATCTGGTCCGGCCTTTAAAGTGAAAGGGAGCGTGGATGAGATTATTGATCACCCTGTTCAATTACATCTTGAAATCCTCCAGCGATGAGGAGTCCACCATGGAGTGGATGTCCCAGTGAACGATTGTTTTCACTGTAAAAAATTTCTTTCTTATGTCAAGATGAAACCTGTCCCAGTGCAACTTGTACACGTTGCCCCTTGTCCTCTCCTTGTGGCTTCTTGTGAAGAGATAGCTTCTGTTCCCTTAGTAGCTGCCATTGAAGTACTGGAAAACTGCGGTGACATTTCCCTTGAGCCTTCTCTTCTCCAGAGTGAAAAGACCTAACTTACAAGGCAGGTTGTCCAGCTTTCTCATTATCTTTGTGGCATTCCTTTGGTCCTTCTCCAGTCTGCATCTTTTTTTTTAATTATGGGGACCAGAACTGGACCCACTACTCCAGGTATGGCCTGACAATCACTGAGTAGAATGGTATGATCTCTCATATTTCTGCTAGTAATGTGCCTGCAGATGCAGCTCAGGATCCAGTCTACCTTGGCTCCTGCAGCAGCACAGCACTGACTCACGTTCAGCTTGTTGTCCACCAGGACCCCCAGGTTCCTCTCAGCAAGGCTGCTGCCCAGCCACACAGATTGTAGCCTGTGCTGGGCTCTTTTTCCATGTTGTCCCAGATGCAGGACTTAGCACTTTTCTGTGTTGAACCTTCATACAGTTCTCACTAGCCTGCTCTTCCAGCCTGTCCAGGTTTCTCTGTAAGATGGCTTTCCCTTCTGATGTGTCCACCTCACCACCCAGTTTAGTGACATTAGTGAACTTGGTGAGGGTCCTTTCAGTCCCATCGTCTAGATCATTTATGAAGCTGTTGAACATCGTGGGGCACAATATCGATCCCTGGCTGCCAGCCTGAGTAAAAGCCATTGATGGCCACCTTCTGAGTGTGACCTATGAGACAACTTCCTGCTCATCTTGCAGACAAGCTATCCTGTAGCTTGCCAGTTTGTGCCGGAGAAGGCTATGGGAAACAATGTCAGATTCTTTCCTGAAGTCCAGGTGTGCTCTCTCCATGTCGACAGACGATGTTACTTTGTTTTAGAAGATGTTCAGGTTAGCCTGGCATGATTGGCGTTTGGTAAATCTGTGCTGGATTTTCCCAGTCACCTGCTTCATTTGGTTTGTAATAGTTTCTAGGAGGACTCGTTCCACCACTTTGCCAGGGATTAAAGTAAGGCTAATGCGCCTGTAATTTCCTCGGTCCTCTTTTAGGCCGTTCTTGTAGATGGAGATGAGATTTGCCCTCTTCAAGTCATCAGGGATGCCCCCTGATCTCCATGACTTTTTAAAGATAATAAGCAGTGGCCTTGCAACAATGTCAGCCACTTCTCTTAACACCCAGGACCCATTGATTTATGTGGGGTGAGCCCTTTCAGAGGGCCACTACTGGTGGGTCAACACACGCGTTGTTGTAGCTACTTGATCCTGTGATCTCGGTCCAGCTGTGTGGGTAAAGACAGAGGAAAGGAGGTATGGAGAACCTCTGCCTTGTCAGCATTATTAGTAACTCATTTCCCTGCCCTGTTTAGTAACGGGCTTATGTCTTCCCTTTGCTTGTGCTTTACTGCTCATGTATCTGAAGAACACTTTCTTCTTCTTGACATCTCTGGCCAATTTCAGTTTTAGCAGAGCCTTAACCTCCCTGTCTGCACCTTGGCAGGCCCTGGCCAAGTTCTTGTAGTCATCAGTGGGTATGTGGCTGCCTTTCCATGGTAGGTATGCTGCTTTTTTGCTTTTAACCACACCCAAACCCTATATTTTCTTCCATGGCTTTGGTTTTTTTTTGGCAGAGATGGTAATGGGGAACTGTTCTACTTGTAGTCCCAAGATTTTGAAAAATGTTAGGATGTAGCTAACCTGCACTGCTAATTTGCCATTGAGAGATTTTTATGTATATCTCTCAGCGGCGGCAGACTGAAATTTCTTATGTAGCCTGCTTGAATGGGATGCAGCATTAAAGTAAAAATATGGTGATAGCTTGTTTTTATGCAGCTGAAATAAAGGGAGAAGGGAGTGAGTACAATTGTGTAGCAGAACCTTTGGGGAAGTAATGTGAAATGGGAGATATCAATGTAATATTTCTGGCTCTACCAATTTTAGCAGTTTTTTCCAGGCATTTAAAAAAAAAACTTGTAATACTCTGATCTTGATTTCAAGTCCTATGATCTTGTATGGGCAGGCAACTACACAGTACAACTTACAGATCCTGAAGCTCTTCTTATCCCACTGTGTGTACTTGGATAAAGTTTAAATATGTTTATCAATAAATGACATTTTCTCAACTGTATCCAGAAGAGATTTTTGGCTCTAAGTGATCTTGCCAGCCAGAGAGATGGCATTATAGATTGCTGAATTTTTCACGTACAGTAATTGTAATGCAAAAGTAATGGAATAAACTAATTTTAGTGTTATTTAAAAAAGGTCACCTAAAGTCCAGGGGCATTCTACCTTCCATTAGCCAAAATAGATTTACATTGCATTGAAGAGCGTGATTAAAATTAAATTCTGTAGTTTTATGAAGAACAGCTTTTGCCACTCTAAGTCTTTTTCCCCTGTTAATTTAAAGGGGAGTGAGCCCTGCCCTGTTGGAGTCTAAATTCCATTTCTAATGTTCATTTGGACACCTCTTTCTCAAGTACTTTCTTGACCTGATTTTTATAAAAAAGTCCTTCATCTAATTACTTCCTACCAACCACTGTATTGATAATGGAAAGACATTTCTGAAAACATTGCATTTTCTAAGGAAACAAGGATTTGGTAGGAAAGAGATGGTTTGTCTTGCGTTAAGCTTTTTTTTTTAAATGAAAAACTTTGAACTTACGCAGTAATTTGCAGGTGCTTTAAATATATATACTTTCATGTATATAAAAACCTGAGTTAGGAGGATTCCTCATTTGTGTTCTACTACTTTTCTGCTTCTAAATATTATTTTCCATGACTACATCTGTAGAACATTTTGTTCTGAGAAGTGAAACAGTTAAACAAAATGTGTAAAGTTGGATTAACTTAAAATGTAGTGTATTATTAGGTACTATCAAAAGTGAAGAGAATTTCCTTAAAATAACTTTGATGATACTTACACTTTTGTGATGCACCTGTCATTGTCAGCAGTGGAAGCTTTTAAGGTACTCCAGTTTTATTGTGTCCATTTTAGTGAGGAAGTAGCACTGCAAGTACCAGCAGGAACAGGAATGAGGGATCCCAAGTAAAGGCGTAACTCCTCAACAGAGAATTAGCAACCCATCCAAACATCATTCATGCAAGAATTAATATAAAGGGTTGTGAAGAAATGTATTGCAATTCATTCTTTGCATTTATTGCATTGTTTTAGATGACAGAACTGGATTAGTTATGTTTTTTCTTTGTTCTTTCATGGTACCGTATTTGTTTGACTGAGAATTTTGTTTGTTTCACATGTTCTTAGGTGGCCTGCAGACTTATTTTCCCCATAACCAGCTCTTACAGCTCATTGTATACAACCTGGAAGATCGTAGAGCTCATGAAAGAGAAGTCTGCCATTACTAACTGGTTATCTTCGGTGAAATCACTGCTACCTGTTACAACTCAAGTCCCTGCCCATGTTTTTCTTCTGCTGGCTTGTCTTCTGATCCGAGAAAATGGAGACAGTCTTCGTGATGTACTCCATGCTACTACAGAAATAGCAAAGGCTGATTGTTCTCAGGTAAAAACTTACTGTTAGTTGATTTTCTAACAGGAATTGGGCTGGATTCTGCAGCCCTAGGGAGGCAAGGCTGCCACAGCTTCATGACCCAAAGTCTAACAAGTGTCGAGACAGTGTCTGTATTCCCAGTAGGTAAATGCACATGCAGCACATGTGTACACCACATACCTATGCTTACCGGTATGTAATGCAGACACACAGAGCACTCACAAAAACGCAAAACAGCACCAGAGGCCCCATCCTACTCTGTTTTCTGGCTGAGCAGGAGGGAGGTCTACCAGTGGGAATATGTATACAGTGTATGGATATGGACCATATGTACAGTGTGGACCCCTCCAGCAATGGGGCACAGGTGGTCGGTGTGCACAGTAGGTGACCCCTGGATCCCAGTCTCACCAGTTGCGGGCATCTGGACATACAGGCCCCTGAGGCCGCAGGTCCACTGCAGTTGCTGGTGCAGACTGCCTCCCCATCCTGCAGAGACACGCAGGCACACGCACGTGCCAGCTGTCTGGGACTCCACTGGCCCCCAGGTAGGCGGTGCCCCTGTGGTCTTGCCCTTACACACACACACACATATGTACACACACATATATACCTCAAGCTGGCTGGAATTCACCTGTCGTGTGTCACTTACAGGAAAATATGTGCTATGTCACTGTTTTGGAGTATTTTTTCAGTTGCTTAGGCTTAGAAAAAAAGACTGTCTTGTTTATTGATATTATCTAATAAGTATGAAAATGCAACCGGAGGAATAGGCTACTAAACCATTTCTGGCTTTTCATGACCTCATAAATATTCTCTGTGTCATTTTGTGGTTACTGGAAGACAGCGAAGTTCCTCGTGATATCTATATTCTTGCTTCTCAAAAATATGTGCAGTCTGTCTGCTTCAGTACTGAATTCAAGCCAGAATTGTGCATTATGATTATGCTTATCTACATAACCTGGAAAGATAAATAGCTCTCACTACTTCAGAATTAAGAAGCCCTTCAGGCTGGTGAAAAAGTCCTTCCTGGCATGGGGAGAAATGGCTAGTGCCCAAATGCGATGAGGAGGTGAAGTTCAAACTGCATCATATTTTCTGTTTCTCTAATGGTCAGCAGAAGTCCATGTGAATTAGAAACTGTTGTTTAAAATTGGTATCATCTAGCTGGCTCACATTTTGTTCACTAATAGGAACTGCAAATGCTGAACGTTTAGTCTTTTAAATGACTGTGGGCTTTAAAATATTTTTCTGCAAAATATGTATTCAGGTGTCTTTTTAGTATTACCACAAAGAGCAAGCAGTATAATTAGTAGTACGGCAGGCATTCTCCTGGGTAATATTTGCAAGTTTGGTGTGAGAAAAATACTGTGTATAATGGGGGTGATATTTCCATTCTCTGTCCTTAGTTAAGTGCAACCAAAGACACCTGAATATTCTCCAGTTAGCAATATGTAATGTATTGGTGTCCTTTAAATTACATTTTTATTCCAACAGATCTTAATGCTTTAAAACTGGGAGTTACTGTCTGGCTCAGTTGAACTTGGGATCACCTGGCATCTGTCTTGACTCTGACAAGTTATTTTAGTTCTGAGTCTGCTTAATGGGCCCACAGAGATTATTACAGTTTGGCACAGCACTGCATTGAAAGATTATTGTGTTCTTTCTTGGAGGTGCAGTGCTCTCTCTAAGTCAGGAGGAATTACCTAGGACTTGCCTGGTCTTTCTCTTTAGTACTGGAGAGAAAGCATTGAAGCTCATGGGTGGGGGAAATAACCGATTACCTTAATAAATTCAATGGGCAGTGTGATGGCAGCAACCAGTAACGCATTGATGGCAAATTTACATGTCAGATTGCTTTATTTGGTTCTGTGTTTTGTTCAGTTCCACATAAGCAAATGATGCTTTATAGAAGATAAGGAAAGTAAGTGGTAAAACAGTGATCAGAATGTCCTTTAAGTTAAGGAAGTGCAAAGCTCATCACAACAAACTTGTTAAATGTTTTGAGCCTTCAGTTTCATAGGGCACTTTCTGAAGGACACAGTGGAAGGTGGTGTGCTGCATAGTAATTAGAAGGCTGTTCTGAAGAAGAGAAGATAGATGTTGGGTATGGAAATGAGAACAAAAAAATGGCTGTTAATCGCAAGGTTATTTTTAAACATTCAGCTATATTAACTTAAATCTGTTCCTTTGGTGTTAGCAGCACTTGAACACTCGGTTTAAACCCGGGTGTTTGTAATGGAAAGAAGATCTAACCAAGTAAATCCAGGTATGTTCTGAATTCCATGGCTTTGATTCATGTACAAATCAAAGTAAACTTGCAGGCCTTGGAGCCTTGCAAAAGGTAAATAAAATGACCATAGGGCAAAATGAGAAAATGTCAACTTTGCAGCCAAACTGTGGACTACTTGTACCAGAGCAGAATGTATGGAAGTGCTGAGATGTCGTGGTGAGGGTCACAGCATAAAAAAAATTGTGGGGTGCTTTTTTCTTTTTTTTTTTTTTTTTTTTTTTTTTTTAATGGATCAGGTTAATCAGTAATTCTGCTGCTGCTGAAATTCTGTTATTTTGTGGTTCAGATGATTAGCGGCTGTAGCTGTGGATATTGAGTTGAAAAGCCATGGGTGATTGCCATGCAAAATCTGAGTTGGAGAGTTGTGTTTCAAAACAAAACAGGGTCAGAAAGAGAGAATGTGCATCGAGAATGCTATCCTCGTCGCTTTCATGTTTGAAAACTCCCCTCAAGGGGTGTTAACAAACAGGATCTCCCTTTTCCACACTGAATGTTGTTTTTATAAGGAGTCTGTTGTCTCTGTGGTAAATTAATGGAGCATTTAAAAAAACCTTGCTAGGCTTAAAAATAATTACCGTAATAGATTTTGCAGAGATTGTTCTGGTTATCCCTTGTTTTTTGTTTTTTCTTACCTTTTCCATGAAGAGACCCTACAGATGACTTCTGTGTATGTACCTCCTCCTTCCCTATTGAGTAAAAGCCTTTTTATGGTGCTAGATTAGTGATTATATTGGATTTCTTTTTAGCTGTGGCGTTTTGGAACAGTGGTCTGAAACACTATGGAAGAAAATACAGAAATCTTTTTGAAAGGCTGACTAATGAAGAGTAGTACATGTGGCTTTTAGGCTGTCTTAAATCAAATCACTGCAGAGGCTGCACTGACATACTGTTCATGAAAGACATAGTACAATCCTAATCGGATGAGTTTTCTTGTTGTGCAAAAGCAGTTGTTATGCTCTGTGTGAAACCAGCTGTGCTGCAAGGGGAAGAAATTAAATTGTCTGATTGAGAGGTCACTGGTGAATAGTAGCGCAAGATCTATTACCATTATTAGAGGTTTATGAGGCTCTAGAGAACATCCGTCTGTTATGGTCTTTCAACTGCTGGAATGAAATATTTCAGTGGTAAACTACACTCTTCTGGGAAATCCATCTGAAGATGCATTATTTTGTGTTCTTTGGGAGCTGGGAGTGCATTAAAATTTATTTTACTTTTTTTTATTATTATTATTATTTGGTAGAAAACTTGTTTAAGGATATGTTGAACTGGATTTGTTTAAGGATATATTGAACTGGATTTGGCTTGCTTGGGTGATGCCTGATGATACTGTTCTGTGTCTGAATATGTGAACTTTGGAGAGTCGCTGTCATATTGGACAGACATACTGGAACAGGCATATTGGACAGATCTTGTGGACAGATTCTTCATGGTTGAAGCTTATTGGTTAGGATCCTGCTAGAGTGCATGAAACTTTTGAAAACCTAGCTTATGTTCTCTGAAAAGTGCTTCTGCAGTTTATTGCATAGCTTTTATAAACAGAAACTTATCTTCATTTGTACACTTACCTGAAAACTGGTTCCTTCATTTGTGTGAATTGTTCAGTACTGTCTTGCTCACCAGAGCAGGAAATGCCGGAGTACCAAATGTTTTTGAAAGCCTGCTCATTTCACTGCCTGGCCTACTGGAGAACTAGATTGATGCTACCTCTGTCCCAAAATTCAGCCCAACATTTCCCAGAAATAAAACCTGGAACTTTGTAGTGACATTTATTTCCTGCTGTTTGTTTGACTTTTGGGGATGGGGCTGGAATGATCTCTTAGTGTTAAAATTGGCCCAGAAGAACCCTCCAGGATAGATATGCAAGCAAAGAAAGTGTGGTGGGAATAATGTAAATTGATATCCTACTTTTAGAATTTAAAATGGGGACAGCATATGTTAATATGTGGTTGGATTGTATTTTTTTGAAATAGGTTTTTCCTTTTGAACATGACTTTACTTTGCTTACTGTTTACTGGCTGTCCCTTATTATTTGTTCTGACTAAAGGGCTGCGTGAAGACAATTTCTCTTCAGTAAAATGTAAGGAAATGTGAAGGAACAGAAGAGGAGGATTATCTTCCTCTCCTGCTATCCTCCCTTAGCTTGTGCTTTTGAAGAATAATAACTGTCCTGTAGCTTACAAAAAAGAAATCAGACCACCAAATTGCAGAGAATGAGAACGGTTCTCAGAACTATTTATTAAATAAAAGCATTTTGTCTCGCATGTTTAATCTTACTTTAAAAAGGACAGTTATTGACATATCTTGGCATCATTTTTGAGATGCAAATTAATTTTAAAAACAAACCCCATAACCTCAAAACCCTTCTTCAGGTTGCTAATGACAGACTTGACCTAATCACTGCATCCTCCTGGAGTGTGGGGGATGCAGAAGGCATGTTGCTAGGCAGCATGCCTCTCCCTCTCCGGAGTTGCTTCCTGCCTACTGGGAGCTAATGAATTGTCATATCAGCTTTTTGGAGCTGCTAAGACCTTGATGAAGATTTAGAATAAATTTAGTACTGAAATTAGTTCCCAGCATTGTTTATCCATTACACGAGGGAGATGGAGAGAGGAGCAGCTTTGCTGTACTAGAACACTTCATTTTTTTCGTGAATCTTATAATTTGAATATATAGTTCAAAACAAGTACACTTTGGAGGACAATACCTTTAAGGAAATATGTAACTTGCCTTATAGTAGCATGTGCTTACTCTTTTCCTGAGAATTTTGTAAATGAAACTTAGTATCTGGGTACTAGATCTTAGTGTAAAAGTCACTGTAGAACTTCTATTTAATACCTGTTTAGTGTAAAATAAACTACATAACTAGAAAATTATTGCAGACACAGGGCTTGGAATGAGCTTTTCATTACAGCTGATGAAGGCTAGGCCTGAGCAGACTGACTTTAAAGGGTTTGAATGCTTTTATAACTAAGGATTATGAATATATTTGATTATAATTTATTTTGAATGTTGTTCAGTCTGATTGCCATATGCATAGCCCAATGTAGCTACAACTGAGAAAAATGCAACAAGTAGCCTATGGAATAGAGAACTAACTTAAGACCAAATGGAGTAGCGTAAGACCCTGCCTCTGGCAAAAGGAAGAGGGACTATGGGGAGAGATCAGGAGGAGGGAACTTAGGTGAGGAGTTTGAGCATTGTAATGACGTATCTGACATCTCTACTGGTGATTTACATAGCCTTTTTGTCCAGCACAGGGTAAACCAATGACAGTATTTATCAGGGGTGGGTATGGTTTAAAGAATTAACAAAACCCTCTTATCCTCAGAGTTGAGAGTTGTCCAACCGTGCTGCTGCATACAAAACTTTCTGGATAATATTATTAGAAGACCTTTCTTCCCTGTTCACACGATGTGTTAACAGTTGTATGGAAAACGTGTGTATCTCAGTGGATGAGCACGTGTGACCTCTCTGATCATTTTGGGACTTAAAATGGCAATGCAGGTTGCTGTGTCGGTGTTAATGATTACCCGGCCTGGAGGTATGGAACGTTCGTTGCTTGCTCATTGCCCTGCAATTTATCTTGTATTATTCAAAGGTTTAGGTAACAATGAATCAGGTGGTTTATTTTTTTCTTAGCACTCAAAGTACAACAGGTGCCCAGAAATAAAACTGCTTCCATCTATTAAGTCTTCTAGCTTCAAGGGGACTCTTTTTTTAATTCCTATATTATTTGGTTTCTGTGCAAGCTTCCCTTTCCCTAAAGCTTGATTTAACCACAACACATTCTTGCTTTGAAGATCATGAGCCTTTGGTACTCAAGTCTTCTTTTGGATTCTATTTAATTTAATCAGGAAGTTAATTTTAGTTTTCTGTGTACTAATGAACATAGTTTTCTCTTATGCAATGCTGTTGTCCCTTTGGCATGGGTTAAGTGGGAAATACAACTGCATTGTGCATAGGTTAATCTAAACAGTTGGGGAATAGGAAAGAACGGTAGAGCAGCAAATTAAATCTCATGTTTTGAGTGAAGGTTTTATTTTTATGTTGTTTTGGGGTTTTTTTTCCTTCAATGTTAATGCTGACATTTTGTTACTGAATTTTTACTGAGACCAGAATTGATTTTAATCAAACCCTGCCATGTGCAGGTCAGTTTGGAATGACTAGCTTCCCTCACCTGCTTTTGTACTTTAAGGAATATTGTGATAACAAGGAATACTCCTTATGATGCAGGATTTATAAAATATTGTGATGGTAGTCTTGAAAGTGTGACCAGGCATTTCAAAGACATTTAAGCTATGAGGAATGTTCTGATTAAAGCACATGATGGGATAAATTCAGGGAAGCTCCCAGAGAGTGGGCTAGGGGAGGAAGATCCCAATTGCTACATGTGTCTGAAATAGCAGTTGAACTGTGATAAAAGTAATGCCAGGTGGGGAGAAGAAAAAAAATAATTATTCTGAACAGAGAAGAAAAGGTAGTTCAGAAAATAACTGTGGAGCTCCCTTCCCCAAGTTACATTAAAGCCCTGTTCCAACATGATGCTGTGAGGTGGGTTATATGTGGACTCGTTCCTTTGAATTACATGTGGTAGACCCGTGTGATAGGTCCGAAAGGAGTTTGGGGTTTCAAAGGTTCTTACTTGTTGCCGTACAAGAGAGAATTTGAGGAAAATCTAAGAACCATGAGGTACGTTGCTTCTCAGGGAGTATGTTATTCTCAGAGGGATCTTACTTCTCATTATATTTTACTCCTTCTTCTATGGGACTGTTTATTCTGGTTGAGTTAAGTTTTTGAAGAGAGAAAAGCAGACTAGTAATTTCAGAGCAACTTGCAAAGAACCTCCACTGTTCTGGTGAAAGTCACATTTATGGCCACTTAAACAGGAGGAGTGGTATCCATCTATTTCATAACTGATCTTGAATTGTTGCAAAGTTGATGTGACTTCGTACAGTTACTGATAATTTAGAAATAGGTCAAAACTATCTCTGATTACAACTGTCTTGGGCTACTTTGGTCTGCTGAGACAAGGTTGTTAGGCTGTCCTGGGAGTGTGTTGGTTAAGAATGATGGTTGGGAATGTTCTTGCTGGGGCAAGGCACTGAAGAAATGTAAAACCAAATCTTGATCGGTGACTCTTTCTTGTGGTCCATCTGTTTTACCCTTAGCTTTAAAGTAGTGGTAGTGTTTATTACAGATTCAGCTTTTGGAAGTGAAGAAAGAAAACCAAAAAAATGTGCAAAAAAACCCCTGAAGCCAGAGGAATGCTTGAGATGAAAAGCTAAATTTGTCACTTAGAGCTTCACATATTCAGATGAGCTATTCTCACCATCACCTTGTATGCTGATCAGTGCTATAAGATAGGCACGATTAGGTAAACAAATAACCTCCAGTTAATTATCTCTGAAATCCTAAAGATTGATTGATACATTTTATATCACACTGGCTTTTGAAAGCTACAGTTGTAGCCTAGATTGCTATAAAAGCATCCATACAGATTTCTAGTCTTCTGTTTGCATAAATCTAACAGTCTCGTGGTATGTGTAAGGCAGGATATTTAATTAACCCATTTGCAAATTAACTTTTCTGTGTATAAAAAATTTTAATTCATCTAATGGAATAAGTCTTGCTCCTACAGCTTTTATTTAGAAAACTACTTGTTATGTGTGTATGTTGGACAATTGAATGTTCTTTTTGAAATATTTGTGCTTCATACAAAGTCTTAGGTTGACAGATCCTGCCTCATATGTATCTCTGAGACCTTACTTCTATTTTGTTCATGTACCATTCAGTTTTTATTTAAAAGTTAACTTTAAAAAATTTAATTTGTACATGTTGTGGTTTAACCCTGGAGGGCAGCTGAGCCCTGTGCAGCCACTTGCTCACTTACCCCCATGGGGATAGGGGAGAGAATTGGAAGGGTGAAAGAAAACTCATGGGTTGAGATAAAGGCAGTTTAATAGGCAAAGCAAAAGCCACATACACAAGCAAAGCAAAAGAAGGAGTTCATTCACTACTTCCCATCAGCAGGCAGATGTGTAGCCATCTCCAGGAAAGCAAGACTCCACTATGTGTAACAGTTACTTGGAAAAACAAGCTCCGTAACTTTGAACCTCCTCCCTTCCTCCATCTTCTGTCAGTTTTATTGCTCAGCACAATGTTGTATGGTGTGGGATATCCCTCTGGTCCGTTGGGACCAACTGTACTGGCTGTGTTCTCTCTCAGGCTCTTGTGCACCCCCAGCCAATTTTCTGGCAGGCAGTGTGAGAAACAGAGAAGGCCTTGAAGCTATGTGAATGCTGCTCAGCAGTGGCTAAAACATCCCTGTGTTGTCAACACTGTTTTGGTTGCAAATCCAAAACATAACCTCATACTAGGTACTATGAAGAAACTTAACTCTATCCCAGCCAAAACCAGAAGCTAGAAAATACAGCAGAAGCTAGAAAACTGCCCAACTTATCTTCAATCCAAAGGTCTGAAAGAAAGGGGAGGGAGGGTGCTAGTGAAGAAGATGTTCTCAGTTTGAAATAAGTGGGTGGGAAATCAAGGCACTGTTAAACTTATACTGAAAGTGCTCCTGGCTGTGAAAGTCTGCTCAAATTAATACTACCTTAAATTGTCAGCCACTTTTATTGATTTTGCTTTCAAATATTTACAGGAAAGCCAGTCCTTTGTCTAGGCAGATGAAGGGGTGATGACTACCTCTACAGATGGTAGACAACAACCTTGGGAAATAGAGAGAGGGAGGGAGACTAGTCAATTAGGCAAAAATGTGGAGAAATTTTAGTTTATAAAGGGATTTATTCTATTTAAGAATGCCAAGTAACATTCGGAAAACCAGAAAAAAAAATAATGTATTACAGTTAATTCCTTAGGTATTAAATATAGATTCTAGAACAAAGATTTTAAGTTTGTGGAAGCACGAATTTGGATTGCTCAGCTGTAAAGATAGTGATGTCTTGTAGAACAAACAACATTTTTTTTTTTGGTCTGTAATTTGGAATCAGTAATTACAGAGAGAAGTATGTAAAATCACAGACCTTTTTGATTCTTGTTCATTATTCTTGCTCTGTAGTTTCTGTGGACTGGGATGGACCTTTGCACAGTGAAAAGTTTTCATGCATGAGAGAATGTTGTAGCAGAATTTCCCATTAATAGTTTTTTGAACCACTGTATGTATAAACCACCCATATACATATATGAAAGGTCAGCCTTACCATGATAAATTTTCAGAGGTGTAAGATTGCTGAATTTTAGATTGGATCCAGTCTTGTAAACACTAGGTTTGAGAGTTGCTCGTTTTTTTTACCTCAGCCCAGTACATATGGCATTTAATACATGTTTGTTCTCCTGCTTTAAGCCTCCAATCTTGGACTTAGTGAATGAGTTTTCTGAAGTTACAGTAATTTGAGGTTAAAGAGGGAAAAGAATTCTTCAAAGGGTGACTTACTCTAGAGGTAAACATTAAAAATGAAACATAGAACTGTATACCCCATTTACCAGGTAAGAAAAATAATTTTCTAATAGCCAGAAGACACAAAAATAATTGCATCCACTTATTACTGCTAAATAACAAATTTCCTAATTAACTTCTCTGTTCTTGGAAATGACATTATCTTTTAACACAAGTTTTATCTATTGAAGACTAACTCATGTGGCTAGGTGAAAATCATTACTATTATATAAAGGCAGAATGTAAAGCAGTGCTATGTAATTACTTTTAAGTATCCATAAAATCAAGTGGGGAAAAAAAAGAAAGCCCATCATAAATAGATTTAATTATACAACAAGAAAAAACAGAAGGACCTGCAGGTATGAAACTACTGAAAATCTGATCTAAATAAAAGGGAAATGGAGGTAAGTCAGTCTCCTGTCCTTCATTGTGACTTCAGGGGCAGCTCTCTGGAGGTTTTGTACTACATACTAAAGAATGCAGTAGAAACATAGAATGGTTGGGGTTGGGACAGACCTTTAAAGGTCATCTAGTCCAACCCCCCTACAGTGAGCAGGGACATCTTCAGATAGATCAGGTTGCTCAGAGCCCTGTCCAACCTGAACTTGAGTATTTCCAGGGATGGCGTATCTACGACCTCTCTGGGCAACCTGTTCCAGTGTTTTACCACCCTCAATGTAAAAAATTTCTTCCTTATAGCTGGTCTAAATCTATGCTCTTTTAGTTTAGCACCCTTGTCCTATCGCAACAGGCCCCACTAAAATGTTTGTCCCTGTCTTTCTTATAAGCCTCCTTTAAGTACTAAAAGGCTGCAATAAGGTCTCCCCGAAGCCTTCCCTTCTCCAGGCTGAACAACCCCAACTCTCTCAGCCTATCTTCATAGGAGAGGTGTTCCATCCTTCTGATCATTTTTATGGCCCTTCTCTGGACCCACTCCAACAGGTCCATGTCCTCATGGATCCATGGGTCTGCCATGGATCAAAGGCAGACAAACTTACAAAGTCCTCCTCAGGTGTCGGCCATTGAAGAAAGAGAGCCAACCCTTTGATCCCTCAGCTTTTATACTGAGCATGAGGCAGAAGGGATGGAATACCCCGTTGGTCAGTTTTGGATCACCTGTCCTGTCCACTCCTCCCCACAGGTGGGACCCCTCTATGCTTTTCCACTTCCAGCCCTCCAACGGGGCAAATAACCGAGTTATCTGCCCTTGGGTGTTATAGCAATAAGTATAAGCGAGAGCCTCTCTGCATACCATGCCTGGGCATCAGCTATAAACATAGGTCTTGCCACTCTGAGAGAGCAAACAGTGTCTGCACAATACGCTGTTAATTTCAGTAGTTAGAAGAGGCCCAGCTAAGAAGCAGTTACTGAACAAAACTGGTCCTGTTTTACCTCAAACCAGGACACCCACAGACTTCTGTATGTTCAGGTTCCTCTGGTGGTCACTAACTTGAACTTCTTTTACAGTAGGAGAAACTTTGTCCCCCCAAGTCCCTGCCTTGTGGCCCAGGTCTCTTGCCTTCTTTTCCCGGTTTCCTATGCTGGGGACTGGGAGCTCTTGCACTCTATGAAAAGCGTCCTTAAAGATCTCAAAGAAAAGTCCTTTTTTCCTCCCTTGTCCCTGAAGGAAGTTTCCGGGGGGGGTCCCATTGACTGACGCCTTGAAGAGCTGGAATTTTGCTTTTCTAAAATTCAGGGTCTTGCCTTCAATCTTTGCCTGACCTGGACCCGTCAGGACTGCAAACTCCAACAGTATGTGTTCACTGCAGCCCAGGCTGCCTCCAGTCTTAACATCGCTGATGAGCTTACTTGCATTGGTGACCATCAGGTCCAGTATCTCATCCCCTCTGGTGGTGATGTCTGTTACCTGGCTTAACTAGTTATCCTCGCTGCATTCCAGGAGACTCCTGGATTGCCTACAGCTTACCGTGCTACTTTTCCAGCAGATGTCAGGGTGGTTGAAGTCACCCAACAGGATGAGAGTCTGCAAGTGCAATGCCTCCTGTAGCTGGAGTAAGAAGGCTTTGACAATAGACTCCCCTTGATGGGACAGTAAATTATACTGTATTATTTGAGAGGTTTGTAGAATGTGATAGTAGCATCATCTGAATTCATCTGTAATGACAGAACTGAATTGAAATAGTTGCTTTGTTGCTTTGGTATGTATTTTAATGTGCCATTTTCAATTACCCATTCCTTTCAGTGTGCCTGTAATGGATTTCAAGGAAAAATGAATTTATTGTGGAAATCAGATTATTGCAGTGGTTACAGCTGAACATGCATAACAAGGTGCTTTTAAGATGGTAACTTAAAAGAAATAAGTTGTAAGTCCTATGAAATTACAGACTTTAGAATTTTCCTTTCTCTTTCCTATTAGCAGAAAAAATAATGCAGAACTGTAAGACTTTCTGGTGTGTTTTGACAAGTTCACTGTCTTACATAAGCTACTGTGTTGGCGACCTAGTTCCAAGTTTATTTCGTACTTTTGTTTTATTTTAGGTCCCAAATCTGATCTCAGTTTTGATATTTAAATTGGGAAGACCTTTGGAGCCTGCACTTTACAGGGATATATTGTATACATTGCCTACACTGGGTGTACACAAGGTCAGAATGAAAACTTTTTAGTAAAACAAAAACTGTATCAATAAGAGATCATTTATTTACAAAAAATTATTTAGACTGAGCAATGCATAGTTTGCTTAATATATCTAATTTGTAAGCCTCAGTATAACTTTATAATATTTTGGATAGGATATAACATTTATTTTAAAGAGTGAAATGTACACTGTTTTATTATGTATGCTGTATCATAATTGTATATATATCATAAAAAGATGTTCTTTGACTCATTACGCACTAAAGTTTTTTGGAAAATGACTTCTGGTTTCTTTCTGACATAGCTGTTGGACAGTTACCTCCTTTTTGTACTTGGTTGTAAAATAATGATCTGTAGATTTGTCTTTGTTCTTGGACATAAAAAACAGTGACATTTGGTTAAAAAATTTCTTTCAGGTTTGCGTAGCTCAGATTCTTCGTGCCATACACATGCTTGGGAGCACACCAAAGCTTAGAGCAATTACTTTGCGGCTGATGACATCCTTGTGGGAAAGACAGGTTAGAAAATTCTTGTAGTGTCACTAAGATAAGTGTAGTTGAAAAAATTCATTACCTCTAACCAAGGAAGGAAATTAATTTTGGAGCATTGCTTATACTAGTACCTCGTTATCAGCAGAATAAAGTAAATAGTGGAAGTGGTGTCTCTATTGATTCTGGTTTAGAGAAAAATTTCAGTAGTATGTCTTTTCATGAAACCTGGTTTTCAATTCATCAAGTCTGAGACTGGAAGTATGAAGAAAAAAAAAAAGTTTGAAGGACAGCTTTCTGCTTTTCATAATGTGCAGTAATAACAAGACCTTAGTTCCATGGCAATAATTTGCTGCTGTTTATAAAGTAGCAATAGAGATTTGGTCTGCAAAAAGCAGTTAGATCTCAATGCAGCATTAGATTCCAATAATAAAGAAAAAAAAAAGTATGGAGTGCAATAAAAGTGATATTTAGAAGTTATGTAAGAGTGCTAGCAATTGAAAATCCTGTCACCAACTTTCGAAGGTGTGATGGTAGTTTTTAAATTAAATCTTTTCTAGGATCGAATTTACCCAGAATTGCAGAAGTTCTTGGCCATGTCTGATATGCCCTCTTTATATGTTGACAAAGATGCTCAGTGGGAAAAGCTGATTGCTAAAGCTGCTTGTATAAGAGATATATGTAGGCAGAGGTAAGCACAAGTGTTATCCATCTTATGTCGGAAAACCTTTTTTTTTCTGAAAAGCTGTATAATTATTTTTACCTACTCTGTTATATTAATTGTGGGTAATATTTTTCTAGTTCTATGAGATACAGACTCAGGCATTGCTAATCTGAGCAGGTAGTGAGTTTTGAGTTGTATGTGCGTTCTATATATGTTAATGTAAAAATAATGTGAAAATTAAAATGTCTTGATCCTGAAAACATGCATCCTGTACTGATCCAGAGTAGAAAATTTAAGCATACGACCCCTAAATTATAAAAAAAGAGTGATGAAGCATTAAAAGAAATAACTAATGACCTGTCTGTCTTTTGATCTATTCAAAGAAATATTGGGTGCTTTTCTGAAAAGTGTATTTTGTCGCTTTTTTGCAAATTGCTGGTCTTTATTCAGATAGAATACTGACCACAGAACATAGCTGTACAAGTCTGACTGGATGACACATTGATCCTTTCCAGTTCTAACATTACTTGATAATAATTTACAGTTCCTGTAAAGATTAGTTTTAAACATATTATCAATTACTTTCTGTTTTGATGTGCACAATGCCATCTTTTTTCTTTGCTGCCTTTTGGGTTCCACTTCTCACTTTTCTTCTTGAAGGTCAGTTACTAACAGCTGGGAAGATTCACATGTCTTTCAGTCATCAACTGAAAAAAAAGTTCTTAAAGAAAATACCCTTTCCTTTACTACTTCAACTTTCTTTAATTTTGCCAAGCAGTATTTTTCAAGAAATACTAAAAAAGAAAAAAAAAAAGCAAAAAGCAAGAGATAAATCTCAATTAAGCTGTAATACTCTTTTTGTCAGGTAAGTGGTGTAGTTAGAGTTCAGGTGTGTGCGCTTACTTCATGAATTTAGAAATTATTTGGAAGAAAGTGAGAGCAAATAGAGGAAGCCTGAATATTCCATGCATATAAATCACCTAGCCAGATGCTATTTACCCCAAGTTCCTACAGAAACAGTATAAGTGATTGCTGAATCAGCAGTTGACACCTCCCCTCCCACCACCCAATAAAATTAAACAGATACTAAAAGACTGGAAAGCAAACAAGCAGCCCATGCAGTCGTTGAAGGAGAGACAAATGACATTGCAGCAGCAAAAAATTTGGAAAAAAATTTCCTACCTGATGTAAGAAGACCAGAAGTCTTGCTGACAGAATCTCCACCGATACACAGTAGTGAGTATAGAAGACTATGTCAAAGAAGCAAAGAGTAGTGTCTTTAATAGCACACAAGGATTTTCATTCTCAGTTACTTCTTGAATGATGTAATCTTTTACCATTACACAGCATACTTGGACAAAAACTTCCATAGCTTAACCTCCTGGTGATCTTTTATTTGGAATTTGATGCCTGCTGATTTAATTCTCCATGTCACTCAGCCTTTAGAGCTCTCTATCATATCCTCCCTTGTATCTTTTTTTTTTCCCTCCCAGTTTTAGTCTGTTTCAGTTGTCTCTTGAACAAAACCAATACTTAATGAATTTTGGTGTTTAGAATAGAATTTGTGTGAATGCATGAATATTGCCTTATATCTTCATGTATTTTCCCTTAGGCCGTACCAACATGGAGCAGACATGTTGGCTGCAATTTCCCAGGTATTAAATGAATGCACAAAACCTGATCAAGCTTCGCCTGCTGCCATAGTGTTACAGGGTCTTCAGGCACTTTGTGAGGCTGAGGTAAGATTAAATTGTCTTGTCCCTGTGTTTCGTGTTTTGCTTGTGGATCAGGGACGTTTTTCCCTGGTTGGCGCTGGTTTTTTTTAAGCATACATTAGATTGTTGCAGAATATTTTTTCTTCTTCGACAAAAGTAATTCCTCTTTTCCAACATCGCTTAATTGTTCCTGAGAAATTGTACTGTGAGCTTCTACTGCAGCAGGTCAGCTCTGCAGCGTAGGTTGGTATTTTAGGTCAGCTTCACAATTTGTTTCAAAGACGTCCTCTCATGCGTTTTTTCCTTGAGGTTTGAAAAGAACAGCTGTTTGGCACATGATTCTGATTGGTGGAAAAGTATGTAAATATTCTCATTTTTGATACCTTCATACTGGTCTGCCCTGCTGGGTCTCATTCACGTAGTGTACCTGACAGAGTGAAGTCACTTATTATGTGAAGACTTCTGTTTCACTCCAGTGCATTCATATTTACTGATGAAGAACACAAGTAAGCATGGGAACATGCTGCCCAGAGAGGTTGTGCTGTCTCCACCCTTTATCCATGTTCCTTGTGGATAAAACTCTGAGAAGCTGGGTTTGATCTCATAGTGACCCTGCTTTGAGAAGAAAGTTGTACTAGAAATATCCTGAGGTCCCTTCCAACCTAAATTGTCCTGTGATGCTACAATATCCCTGAATTAGGAGCCAAGGCTTTTTGTTTCCACAGTGACATCCCAGACACGGTGATGCAGGCACAGACATGCTGTGAATCACACTATAGACAAACTGTGGACTATGCAGGCCATCTGAGTTAGTGAACTAATTATAGCCTGCAGGAATATTTGATTTCCCTTTCTCTGCCAAACAGCAATTTTAAGTTTATCCACTTAATCACTTTTAGTGCAGTGTTTACTGCAGTGAGGCCAATCCAACAAAAGTCTCCAGCCATTGCCACATTATACATCTGAAATCGTCAGCAGTTCAAGAACAACATAATAAACGGTTGGCAGTCCATAGACATCAGTATTCAATATAGTTAAAAAGCTTCAGACAATGGTTACTAGGAACCAACTTATTCAGGGTAATGTAATTACTGTTTTTGCTTTTGGTGTGGAGTTTGGCTTTTCTTATGGTCACATAGATTCTTTGAATGGTGGCCTCAGTATTTAAGGAGGGTTTTCGCAGGCTGGATTGTATTTAGACTTTGTTTCATGCAAAGAAGCAGGAGCTAGGCTTATGACAAATGTCACGTCCTACTATAAAAACTTCATTTGAGAACAGATGTACTGTACCACTGTTGAGAATTGGAAGGCAGAGGCAACTCCAGGTACTCAGGAAGGAAGGAAGGAAATAATCACTTTTTAGACAGGTACCAATTTTTCCTGTCCTCATTCTTACAGGCCTTCCTCAGCTTCCTTTGTTTACCCAATTTCATGCCAGTGTAATTAATGTTCCAGGAGACCAGATCTGCCACCCAGGTATACTGAAACTTTAAGAGAGAATTCTCTTGTGGTTTGGTAAACTGGGCAACCATTTGGGTTAAGTAATGCCGTCTGTCCCTTATTTAGTATTTAGATGCCAGCCTGAGGTGCAGAAACCTTGAAGGAAATAATCACAGAGGTTGGTCAGAGGGTTTTGTTTTGGTGCTTTCTTTCTCTGCCACAGTTTCACTACATAACCATGGAAAAGGGATTTCATCTTTTTAAGCTTTTCCATGGGCTGCTGTTTAGGTGCAGGATTTTAGTGACCACCTAATTTTCAGTCAACTTCTGCACCAGTATAACAAATTATACTTTCTTATGTATATAGTGTTGACATAGTTGATGATGGAACCCTGTACACCATGCGGCTTTGTCAAAGTTGAGTTGTGAGAGTCTCAGAATGACTCCTTTGTAGAAGTAATGCTATAATAAAACATGCTGTGACATTGATTTTATTTTTTTTTTAGTCAAATATTTTCCATTTTGTTGACTGCAATAATTGCTTTGTGTAAACGTAATGGCTTTGCCCAAAGTATGTACTACATAAATAGCATTAAGAGCATTAGCTTAGCTTTTGTGGGACTTACAAGAAGGTCTTACCTTCCCTGACCCCACCCCTTTTCTTTTGGTACATATAACTAAAGGCCTTCAATGAAGAGTGCCCAGTGACTTGCATGTCAAAAATGTAAAATACACACAGTTATTGCAAGGCCACATTTCCAATTTCTGGGCGAGTGTTTTGAGTTTTCAGTGATTTCAACAGAAGCCAGTGTACTTCCTATGAGGCCATCTATCCTGGCATCTAATTGATTTCGTGTAACAAGTATGCAAGCCAAGAAACATTAAAGAACAAAGATGCTAAGCATGGTATTTAAAACCCCTTTCCAAGCCTTTTGTGGAAGTGGTTTCTTGCTGTTTACTCCCTCAGTCCACATTTATTTGTTTTATTGATCGGAAAGAAACCAGCATAGCAGAGTAATATAATGAATGATAAATTGAGAACAAATTATGTTGACTGAGTTTAACAGTTAGTAAGAAGTACAAAGCTAGATGTTGTTTAAACAGTGCACACTTAAAAACTGTACTCTTAAAATGGTGGATTTGTGTTGAGATGTTATCAGCTGATCATTACCTTTTTCTTGGGCTCAAGTTTCTGCCAGTTTCACTTTCTCAGGTCTGATTTACTTATTCTCGTTTTTCCTTACTTCATATCCTTGACCTTGTACACATAGTTGACATCGTAATTTCTGTTTGAACTCTTTAGCCAGTAATGTAGGTACAGTTCCTTACCTGTGGAAGATCTGATGTTGATCTGATCTGTAAGATCTGATCTGCTGTTGAAGGGAGCTGCCAGGCTCCCAGGACGAACTCGCTGTAGGTAAGGGCTTTTCCACATCCTGAATGAGTAAGCAAAATGACTTCACTGAATGAAAATAGTGTTACCAGCTCCACTTCTGGTTTTTGAAAGCTGGAAATGTGAAAGATACTGTGGCAACATAAATGTGACTTCATCTTACGAATGCATTATGTTATGTAGTCATAAACAGTTCCTCCTTCTGCACTTGCTTCTGCACCTGACCTCTTTTCGTCTTGGAAACATTCACTACAGTGACAATTTTGTTTTCTGTCACTTGATTAGGATTTTTGGCATACTACTGTGGTCTAGCTGGTGTTACCCTGTTGTTCTCTTCTCCTCTTCTCTCTAGTTTTGCTTTCCCAAGCTACGCCATTTTACGTATTTTTGACACTTCATTTGCTTTTTTTTGTCAAGGCTGGAATAGAATTCTAACCTTGCATTCTGGTTTTGCTAATAAGATAGCTAGCACTCTTGCACTTTTTGTAAGAAATGTTATATAGCAATAGCTTGAGGGACACTGAATAGCTTCAGGAAGACTAAATTCATTAGTGTGTTTTGGGTGGAGAAGTTACTATTTTTTCTAAGCTTAGGAAAATTTTATTTTCTTCAGAACACACAATATGACTTATAATTTTAATAAATGTTATCTTAAACTTTGTAATTTAAAACATTAACAGTGGCTCTTAACTTGCATGTTACTTCTCTTTGGGTTTCAACTTCATGTTGCATTCATTGCAGACACAAAATAAATTAAGGAAACTTGTGCTCCGAGTACTTGTAATCTGTTAGCAGAAACTGGAAAACTGCTTGTATAGTCCACAAAAAGAATTCCCCCTCTGTAGCTGAAATTTCAGTGTAAGCATTTTGCATTTGAATGTGGACATACTCTGTAGACAGAATGCTCATGGCCAAACTTTTTACTGTTGAAATGGCATTGAGGAATGATTTGGCTGTTAATCCTTAGGATTAATAGTAGTGCTTCTGCCTCTGTGGCACCATCATGTTGTCAAGTCAGCTGGTTTTGCAGTATTGACCAAAATGTGTTTTGAAAAGAAGATGGTTTTATTTACTCTAATTTATTCCTAGACCATATTTGTCTAAAAATGTCACAGGGCAGCAAGGGTCATTTTTTTGTTATCACAGTGTGTGTCAGAGTCCAATACTCTCTAACCAGGTTATTTTAGATATTCTGTGCATGGCATATGTAATGTGTAATATCAAGTTTACATATTTCAAGATAGCTGTTGTTACACAGGATTTCTGATTCAGCAGAGTGATACAAAATACATCGACATCACAATACAAATTGAAGTTACTCTTAGCAAAATGTAGCAATTGCAATATACAGTTCAGTCACAATACCAATGTGACTCCCATTACTGGTCTCTACAATACGCAATACACTCCCCGTCGTGATTCTGAGCATCCCCAATTACCTTGAAGGAATATGTAAGTTGAAGCTAGCTCAAGCCTGGTCCTCTCTTCAAAATTCTTCTATTGATTGTCTAGTTTTTATACTCTATCTTGGGCTGGGCCATGTATTCACTCTCTCATATGCTGGTCTGACTGACTCAGGGACATGTTCACACTCTTTTAATGAACTGGGGAGAAACATTTATTCCGTCAGTTGATCCATTGAACTGTTTATAGTTGTATATCTAAAACTAAGGTCCTCTTTGTGTTGAGTCAGTTTGCTTGCAACAGCCATGATAAGTCCCACCCTGCATTATTCTCTGATGGGCACATCACTTTTGCCCATCTGAGCCACCTTCCATTGTAGGGGTTTATTGGTCCGTCACAAGCAGTAGCACTTACGCAAAGCAATGGTATGTCCATTACTTTTTGCAAGTTGCAGGTATTTCTGTAGCTGGGTGTTAAGTGTAACACTTTGCAGCAGAGGATGTGTCTGGTGGGTTTTGCTGCAATTACATGTTCTGGAAAGATTCTGATGGGTTTATCCTAATTGGAGTTTAGAGGAGATTCTGAATTTCAAGCAATCATCACAAAAGATGTAAAGCTGCTCTGCAATAAATGATGAATACTGTATGTTGACTTGGTTACTGACATGTTTACTGTGTGGACACAGTGATTCAGTTTTAAGGTTTTACCAAAAAGCTAAAAAGGAAGACAAATAATTCAAGACTAGCTACCTGAGGATCATTTTGTGACAATGAAATTGTTTTAATAAGAATTGCGATTGTATTGGGATACCCTTTTTTCTGTTGTGTATGCTCTAGGAAAAGATGTTAAGGTTGCTAAGAGGTGATGGAGTTGTTTAGAAAGGTGTTAAATAAGACCGATTCCCATTTGTGTTTTCTAGGTTATTTGAAGACCCCATTTAAGTTATTTTTTTAGAGTGTCAGAAGTTTTGAGCAGTATAAATATGTCTTGACTTCAAAAAAATCAAGAAAACCCCTTTCTCCTTTGATTTCTACAATAGAAAACACAGAGGCTGTAAGATGGTGGCTGCAGCACTGTGACCAGAGTGAACAATCAGCTATGCCAACCACAGCCAAAAAGCTTGAGCGGTTCTTGTGTGAGTGTTCTGGTCCATGATCCACCCAAAAAGAGAGGAATCTTGTAACTTGTGTTCATTGGAAGAGGCTGTGATACCTGCAGATATCAAAGGATGAAGCCAAACAACAATAAAGGCCTAAGAAATGTTACAAAAAATGTTTGCACCGATTATTTTACAACTGTCAAAGCCAGTATTTCTCCATACAAAGCAAGTGAAATAGTCCCTGTGTAGCCTAATCCAGTCAGCCTTCCTGTGTGGAGTAGGTTGGGCTAGGTGACCTCCAGAGGTCCCTTCCAACCTAAGTTATTCTGTGAATCAAAGATTCTTTGATTGACTTGGTGCACCAGCCTTGCTGAGGTCTGGTATGAATGGACGTTTGTCTTGGGGGGAATGTTGCTTAAAATGATGGGTCTCTCTGACTTGCTTCCCCTCAGATCAGAAATGAAAGCTGATTTAAATGTTGTTGTTCCCTATTTTTCCCCATTATTTCCCACCCTCTTAGGGCAGTAGGTCACCTGAAGGAAGAGTGCTTTTTCTTTCTTTGACATCAGTAAATCTTAGCTTTTAGTTTTTTCCCATCTAGCAAATATGTTTCCAGTCAGTGCTCTGTCCAGCAGTAAGCTTGCTATTTTAAAATAAATGTTACAAGTAACAAAATGCACTGTACCAGAAGCACTGAGAGCTTCTAAGTTACATGGTTGTTAAGATTTCAAGATGACAATGTTACGTCAATTTGAACAAACACCGAACAAAAAAACCTCAGAGAACATAAAGATGAAAGCGGAGTTTAAAGGAACTTTTACCAAAGTATGACACTAGTGTGTCTAGATCTGTGAACATACATTTTATGATTAGCACTGGTTCTTTTTCTGTGGGTGGTAATTGGCATATCAGCGTCATGAAGTAAAATTCTCTTATTGTGCTAGTTTCCTAGAGTGTATTGTGTTTTCAGAGAACAGCTTTGTGCAGCTAAGTAGTGACTCTGGAATCACAGGGCCTTTCCTTGGGGATTCATGACGAGCAGAGACAAAGTTCATCACAAGATGTTTATCACAGTCACCTATTTCTCAGAAAGACATCATGTCAAGGTTATTACTACTTTTATAACCTTTTCATGTATTTACTTTTTAAAAATTTGTGTGTGAAGTATCTCTCTTCTATCTTCCTCACTGTTCCAATCCCCCTGCTCCATTGGTTTCTTCACAGTACTTCATTTGGTAGGAGGTTTTCTGTAGGACTACCATTATGTTACGAGTCCAGAAAGTTCCTTCTGAAAGGAGCCAACAGAATTCTAAAGTCTTAAACTTTAAAGAGTTCAAAAAAAAAAAAAAAAACACCACAAAACCAAAACGTTTTTAAGGAAATTTAGTGTTATAGCAACTGAGAATGAAGTCCATTAATGACAGGCCAGAATGCACAGCTATGCACAGTGATGGTTTTAATATGCTTTAGCTTCTCTGCTTGCTGTGTGCCAGTATTGATCAGTCAGGTTAAATCATGTTCCTTCTTCAGATCAAATCACCAAGTTTATTTGGATGATTACGCGGTCTGAAGTCATATGAGATCCACTTCAGAAACAGTCAGTTGTCAGTGATGTTTGGACAGGTAAATTCTCCTTTTTCTCAGAATGCGGCAAAAGTTTTTGAGTTGTGGTGTATTCCAAGCTGCGGTACTTCAGCTAAGACGACAAACACACACACATGCCCTGCTTAACAAATCTCTCTGTCCAAACCCGCCTTTGGCTGCTTTTAATGAATTTCCTTCTGTCCAAATTTAAAATTGAAGTGGAGTTTAGCAACCTGAATGAATTCATATGGGTTCTGTTGTCCTTTAGTAACTGAAAAAAAATTGCTTCCTCTCCTAATACCAACAGTGTTTAAAATAAGAAAAAGTGACCTCCTGCAAGTTCCTATGCTGTTAACCAAGTATGCAAGGGCAATGTGTTATTTTTGGTTGAGAAGCATGCAAAGTAAACATGCCTTATATTGTGGCAAAGAGAATAGAATCCTTTGAAGGATGTGTGTTCATTTTGAAGGCATCCAATGAGAACTGAAACACACAATCATATACCTGCGCTATTTTAAAGTTCTTTTTTGATATTTAGAACACTTTACCCTTTTGCATTCATAAAGAGCTACAGTGTCCAAAATGCTAGTATATTATGATTTCTGGGTGCAGCAATGCAATTTTTCAAACATTCCCACCTTAACTGGAAAGAACCAGAATTTGCTTGGGACTTTTTTTAGATCTGACATTTGGATGTTGGATTATTGACTTAAGTTTTCATGTTGAAGCTGGAAGCTATCAGAGTGGCAGCTTATAGCACCATCTGCTTTATACTGGGTACTCCATTGCAAGTCTTCTTTGCAAAACCAGAAACATTGTGGGTAGTGTTAATAAGTTTCTGGATTTCCATCAGGTTCAATGTGGTCTTAAAAGATCAGAACTATCATACAGTAGGAGAGTTTTAATTTTATCAGAAATGCCAAAGGAACCTTGCTCAGCGGCTCTAAATTGTGATTATCTAATTGAACACCACTGAACTGAAAATACTATTACTCAAACTATGATAATGTCTTTGCATTTTTGTGGTTTCATTGAATAGAGGGGTTGATATAAGCTGATGCTTATTTTTGTCACTGTGTTGAATTGAAAGTGAAGTGGATTTTGAATTCAGAACACTGTGCTCCCAATATGGTTGTGGATCCTAGAAATGTGAGTAGTTCCTCAATACAGTGCTTTACAACTAGCTGCCAGAATAATATGTGCCTTTCTAATCTGAGAAAACACTGGCTTTGGAGATTCTTAACTGTGTTGTTTACCTTCATGCATAGCTATTTAATGGGACTGTGGTGAAGATGATTCTGTGTTCAGTAGAGGTCCAGAATGCTGCATTCTGAGAAGACAGGAGAATGTCTTAGACAAGAGCATCCTTGTTCTGTCCTACAGTTAAGGCTCTTTGTGCTGCTCAGTCTTCCCAGTATCTCAGTGTTCTGCAGGACTTAAACTTTCAGTTCTTTGATCTTATAATCTGTGTAAGACTGGAGCTGCACGCCTTTGGGCTTTGGACAATTAACTGATATGATGCATCTGGGATTTTGTCTCAGTGCCTGGCCAGTACCTCAAGATCTCATCCAAATTGAAGATTCCTTTTAATTTCTGCCCCCTTCAGGGCTTCAGATAGCGACAGTGTTACGATGAAGGGTCAAGTCTGAAACTTTGGCAAAATTTTTTGCTAGCTAAAGCACTTTCTTTTGTTTGAATCTCCTCTTATTTAAAAACAACCCCCCTAAATACAAATACCAGGATGGTGTTCTTTAGCTTTTGCCCGCCAGAACAATACAGCAGCAGTGGTGAGTGAGAAAATGGAAACGTTTGATTGTGAAAGGCTGAAAAGACCCACCGAAAAGTGTGAATGTAGTCTTAGCATTTTTTGTTTAGTACGATCCTGCTTTTTTTTTTTCCTAAGGAGTTAATGTCTCGAGTAATACAACTTGTTAGACAGTGTATTTTAGGACTGTGTGTTACATTTGGTATGCGGTGATCCTGACTGAGACAGCATGTTGGCAGTTGCAATCCAGTAAGACATTTCAGCACTCGCTGAGCATGGTGAAGACTGGCAAATCATTGATTACAAAAAGAGAACGGTCAAAAGTTGCGTACTCTGGCATATGTATATTGCTGTACTGAAATATTTAATCTTTCATCACAGCTTTCTGCAAGTAAGTGATGCCTGTACTCTTCAATAGATGTTTAGCATTTGGAAACTCCTTTGGAAACACAAGCTGTTTCTTTTAGCCAGTGGAAAAATTGAATTTCTGTTGGACTTCCATGACTCAAGATAGACATATATCAATAGATTTCAATCAGTAGTATGTTAATATAATAGCTACCGTTAGTATGAATGTTTTATACATACAATACAGAAAATAAATCCTTTCTGTTTGTGAAAGGAAAAAAGTCATTAAAATAGATCTTACAGTGAAATCATTTTGGTGTTGACAAAACTACTGAAATGCTATTTATTTACTACAGTCTGCTAGTTACTAGATGCAGTATGGCAGTAATACTGCACTTAGCACATATGATGCTTACATGTACTTGAATATGTGTGGAAAAAATCCTCGGTGGAATACTGTGTAAGATACCATATAATTGTTGTTTATGTGTGACTTAATGGAGGGCCAGTGGTTTTGGCATACTAAATATATATGGTCCAGAACCAATACGTTGTTTCAATGTAGCTGATAAAAGACACTGGATATATGTTGTTCTGCAGATTTCACTTAGCTCCATCTGCCATGGGGTTTAACACTGAAAATGCTAATACGTTTATTTGTTCCAAACAATTATCACAGAGTGCAGTTTGCCATTTCTTAGGCGTGTTATGGGTATCTGCTAAATCTGAAACTTTTGTTAGATAGCTGCCTATTTTTTTGTGGCCTTTTTTTACCTGTTAGCTTAAATTGGGGAATGTGTGTGGTACTATGGGAAAGAATGAAATGAACCATTCTTGGCTAGCTAATAATTTTGTAGTCTTGCTAAATGGCAATATCAAATGAACGCACAACTTTATTTGTTTCTCTGCATATTAATACAAGGTGTATTTTCTGTTTCCAGACAACTAACTCATTACAAAGTTAAAATTTCTAGATAGTTTAGTTTAGTAAGAACTTACAGTGCTAACTGATAGATCTGTGTTTCTGAATAATGGAACAGGTATTTTCTTATTCTTGCAAACTGTGTTTTGAAAGATGGGAAAGAGAGGCATCATTTTCACTTGGAATGTTAACAGATTAGGTGTTTCTAGCCATCAGTGGTCGTTACCATAGAAATGTACTCATGGGTTTGCTATTGCCGAAATGGACTCAACTCAAAAGGCATCTTCAGTTTTTTAAACTGCATTGTAAAAATTTGTTTTGCAGTGACTGAAGTGACTGCTTAATACAGCAATTACCTGAATTCAGTGATACCGAGCATGCTGTTTTTTTCAGTTCACAATAACACTAGAATTATTTTTCTTAATGCCTTTATGGAATATGTTCATAAACATATCTTCATTTGATTTCATTACATAGATGGGTTTGTATTTCTCTTTGAGTCTTCTGTTGCTTTGCTTTAATTTCAAAGACATGGAAGTACACCAACCTTAGAAGCATACCCTGCAAGGTGCTCCGAGTGTTCAATTTTATTATCTGTAATGACAAGTTACTTTGTTTTTCAGGGTATGTTTGTCGTGTAACCAAATATTGGCCTCCTGAATTGAGGGGGAAAAGGAAAAAAAACAAAAACAAAAAAAAAGAAAACCAAACAAAACCCCCCCAAACAACTCCAAAAAACAACCAAAACCCCACAGGAAAAGCGTGATCTTCACAGTTTATACTGGATTCTTTGTAGTATGGAATCCTGCAGGTAGTCCTGTTTTTACCTGCCATTGCCAGTATTTTGTTGTGGTTAATGATTTATTTATTTATTCTCTTGAGGACTTAATAGCCGGGATTACAGAAGCTTATCTAAAGTGGTTTCAGCTTCTATTTAATGCACAGTAACTTTCTGATTTCTAGTATAACTGGAAAGGGAGATTTAAAAGGGTGAAGTTACTATGTTTTAAGGACTTGGAAAGCAAATAACAAAACTCCAGATTCATTATTAACAGAATAAAAGTAAATTCTATGATTTTAAAACCAGTTTCACAGTTTTTGTAAGTTAACAGTTGGAAGCATGATGTTACTATCATCTCAGGTTTCCTGACAGAATTATTTTTCTTCATGTTTCTGATTCATTGAAGTGATTTCTCTCACTGTGAGTTGTAGGAACTGACCTGCTTAGTATAGGGCTAATGAAGCCATGGTCGTGTTTATTTTAGTTTGATGTTTTTCCGATGATTTCTGGATTCCTGGAGTTTGACATTCGTCTTTTCTGTTCCACAAATTTGGTTGGATTTTGTCGTGTTTAAAGATTGGCGTCTTGTTCTGGAGGGCTCCCAGGGAATGTAGCTTCCTCTGTAGCTTCTTCTGCTGTCATGTGGTTGAACTCCCAGAGACAGCTCGCTTTTTAAGCTAATTTGAACAAGTGAAGTAGAGCATTGCTGTCACATGAAGATACATCTACAGCTTTATGCGTATTGCTATACTATCATATTTATTCCTACTGGTAGCTACTTTATCTGGTGAAGTGTTGTCCAGTATTATTACATGATGTTAGTTGATATACTTTTAGAGTATTAGTGCAAGTGAATTTTTATGTTTTATGAACTCTATATTAATTCCTGTTTCCAAGTAAGAAGAAAGAAGGCAAGTGCTGGAAATAAATGTTAAGTCAATTTGGGATTACTGTTAGTAATGGTGCTTCTCACTTTCCCTCCAGGTTGTTTGCATCCGTTCTACATGGAATGCTCTGTCACCAAAGCTGAGTTGTGATACAAGACCCTTCATTTTAAAAGCACTGAATGAATTGTTTGCGCTGGTTCCCTCACTAGCAGTGAATACAAATGAATATGAGGTATGTATTCGTAGACTAAGGCGAGTTTCTTCTTTTGGTCTATCTTGGTATATGAGTTTTAAATGTGCCTGCTTGTTTTTTGATATCTCTAAATTGCACCCACTGACTAATTCAAGTTAATCATAATGCACATTTCTGTAGAGTTTCACAATTTCAGATTGCATTAGTGAATCCTAGGAGATAGGTGAGAAATTCCAGTGCAAGGTGAATCAGAGGTTCCCCCCTCCCAGAATGTGAGGACATGTGAATGCATCTACAGTTCAGACCTGCACCCTTTCCACCCTTTTCGTAGCTCAGTGCATGTTAATGTGGCAGCAGTTTGTTTCAGGTAACAGCCTTTATTTCAACTGCTCATTTGATTAAAGAAAATCTGAATGCGTGTTTTGTCTGCTTTTATAGAAATTCAAAGCTCAAGTTATCAGCTTCCTTTGGAACAACACACAAAACAAGGTAGGTGACACAACTGAAGATGAATTCCTGGTGTCAGTGATTGGATATTAAGTTTTATACCTTGCTGTCAAGACAAGGTTATCAGTGCAGCAATCTCATTTTCTAATACAGTTTTCTTCTTGTCATTGACTGCTTAACACTGTTTTTGAAGCAATGTACTGCACATGAAAGGTGGTAACAGAAGGGCCTAAGATCTGCTGCTTGCAAGGAGAATCATAACACAAACTAGTTTGACTCCCCTTGTAGACTTCAGCCTTGACACGGTGAAGCATCCTTGGCAAAGCTGCAGCTGTGACAACTCAATTCTTCAGTGGGATATTGTAACACAATGGGAATGTTGGACCAGCACTACCATGGGGCTGGTGGAACCAAAATATTTTAGTTTAAATGTAGCTCAGATATTTCTGCATAAACTACACTCACAGCAATAATGGAGTGTAGCAATCAGAATGTTTGCTATTGAGCCTAGTAATTGGTCTTGCTAGTTTGTATTTTATATATTAAGTAAGCAATTAAGAGTGCACCTCAGGAAAACATTGTTATTTAAAGCGTTTTTCAGCATTCAGTGGTTAATGAATAGGCTTTTCGTATGTGGAGTTTCCAGTAGGTAGCAATACCATATGGTGTGCTTGATTTTCTTTTTTGTCCTGTTAATTTTCTAGGATGCCGTTGTAGCCATTTCAGCCTATAAATCACTCTCATCATTTGGTTCTGAAGAACATACAATTCATCATCTTCCTGAACAGGTAACAATGTTGTACATTTAACAGTAAGGACATCTCACACTTCATCTGACATGGCTTGTGTCCTCTTGCAAGGGAAGTAAGGCCTGGTGCCATCTCTATCAGACAACCCTGAGAGCCTCTTAGAAGGAATATGAGCTCCTGCTGGTGAAATGGGATGATATTATGTATGATCAGCATAACTAAGACTTGTGGGAGGGGAAAGGCACAAATGGAGGCTGAGTCAGAAGGTATTTTTTTTTCTTCTTTCCTTAGTTAAATCAGCAGGTTATTTTTTTGGATGCCTATTTTGCGTTTTATACTCTTCTGTTAACGCTTGCAGTTGAGTCTTGACACTAAGCAGCTCTTGTGATTTCTGCATCATCCATTGCAGTCACACACACGCTTAGTGCTTTTGTTCCTGAAATGGGCAGGTCAGTTCAAAAAGTAGGTGCTTCTTTTGGAAATAAGCTGAAAATTTTTCCTGTATTTCTGTTCTGAACTTTTATAGCATACCATTTTTCTTTTTTGTTGATAAAGGCAGCCAGAAAAAAAAATTGAGATACTTACTGGAAGGCTTTTTAAGCATGTAGAGGGCTGTTAAAATCTGAAACTTTGGTCTGATCAGTTGACTCAATCTTACAAAAAGAAACAGTGCAAGGAAATGAACATATAAAGTCAGCTGTGTGATTTATTTTTTTTTTTTACTTTTTAACTTTTTTACTTTTTTTCTCCTCTTGTAAGAGAGAGTAGGCAATAAACAGTTGTCCATTGGTACTTTATGGCGTAGTAAATACTTTTGTAAGCTTTTATTTCCTGCATTATTACAAGATTGGCTCCATTTGTGCGTTGTAACTAGCTATTATGAAAAGGTTGGAATAAGCAGCTTTAAAATTAAAAAACATACCTGCTTCATATAAATCAATAAGAGTTCAGCGTAAACCTTACAAGTGAGAAATGTGTTTTGCATAGAGGAGCACAGGATAGAATGAGGGAAATCTCTAAACACTGCTGCAGTACTAAATCTCTTGCATGCTAGTATGTAGCTCTGTGCTGTTACTTTACACTTATTAGAAAACGATTAAATATGTTTTCATTGAAAGCATTGTAGATGTGTTGTAGTTTTTCAAATTCTGAAAATGAGGATGGAAGAATAATGTAGCAGAAATCGTGGAATCGTTTAGGCTGGAAAAGACCCTTCAGATCATCAAGTCCAACCGCGAACCTAACACTGCCAAGTCCACTTCTAAACCGTGTCCCTAAGTGCCATGTCTACACATCTATTAAATAACTCCAGGGATGGTCACTAAATCACTTTCCTGGGCAGCCTGTTCCAATGCTTGACAACTCTTTCAGTGAAGAATTTTTTCCTAATATCCAATCTAAACCTCCCCTGGCACAACTTGTGACTGTTTCTTGTTGTACTACCACCCACCTCGCTGCAATCTCCTTTTGGGTAGTTGTAGAGAGTGATAAGGTCTCCCCTCAGCCTTCTTTTCTCCAGGCTAAAAAAACACAATTCCTTCAGCCGCTCCTTGTAAGACTTGTGCTGTAGACCCTTCAGCAACTTTATTGCTCTTCTCTGGATGCACAAATGCTCTGTGTATTTTAAAGTGCCAATATAAAACATTGTTTTACTCTATGATTAAAGAAGAATCAGAGTGAAAATGAAGTTTTAGTAATATTAGTTTAGTCCACAAGTGTCAAGATTAATTTGACTATTACAGATACGGATTTACATACCCATGTGATTTTTATTAACCAGACTTGCTTTTCCTTTGGGTAGAAGGAAAGCTTTTATTCTTTCAGCTTCATATTAGTGAAATGGAATGAAATTAATAAAATGGGGAACTTTTCATATTTAATTGGTATTTTTGACACTTGGAATCATGAAAGGTAATGAGGATTCAGAATTTTTGTGCTGACATTTCCTTTTTTTTAATTTTTCAGGCACGACCAGAAGTTGACCCACAGGAGGAGGCAGACATGAATGAAGATGAAGAGGAGAAGGAGGTGGATCTTTTTGTTCCAGGTTCTTCGTATATCAAGCTTTTATCTCTAACACCAGCTTCTGTTTTAGGAGGTATAATATATTCAGTATTTGAAGTTGCTTGGCAGACTTATGATCACAGTGACTGTACAGACATGTGGCTTTCTTATAACAGACTGTCATGTTAAACCCCATGCAGTGCTACAGGTTTGGGGAAGAGTGGCTGGAAAGCTGCCCGGCAGAAAAGGACCTGGGGGTGTTGGTTGACAGCTGGCTGAATATGAGCCAGCGGTGTGCTCAAGTGGAAGAGGGCCAATAGCATCCTGGCTTGTATTAGAAACAGCGTGGCCAGCAGGACTAGGGAAGTGATCATCCCCGTGTACTGGGCACTGGTGAGGCTGCATCAAGAATGCTATGTTCAGTTTTGGGCCCCTCACTCCAAGAAAGACATTGAGGTGCTGGAGCATGTCCAGAGAAGAGCTATGAAGCTGGTGAGGGGTCTAGAGAACAAGTCTTATGAGGAGTGGCTGAGGGAAGTGGGATTGTTTAGCCTGGAGAAAAGGAGGCTGAAGGGCAACCTTATCACTCTCTATAACTACCTGAAAGGAGGTTATAGAGAAGTGGGTGTTGGTCTCTTCTCCCAAGTAATAGGTGATAGGAGAAGAGGAAACAGCCTCAAGTTGTGCCAAGGGAGGTTTAGATTGGATATTAGGAAAAATTTCTTCACCGTAAGGGTTATCAAAATTGGAACAGGCTGCCCAGGGAAGTGGTGCAATTGCCATCCCTGAGTTATTTAAAAGACAGGTAGAAGTGGCGCTTAGGGACATGTCTGAGACTTGTCTGAAACCTGGTAGTCAGAGAATTAAAAATAATACCATATAACAAACTATAAACTTCAGACAACAGCTATTTATTTATTAGTATTATTCAGAGGTGTATCTCTGCAGGAAGAATGCTAAGAACTTTGCTCCTGTGATGTTAGTTACCTCTTTTCTTTTTTTCATTCAGACTGATTGCAAGCTTTAAAACATTTGCTGCACATCTAAGTGTTCCATTAAATTTATTCAGATTTTCTAGTTTGAGTTACATCTGGCAGCCTAGATCTTTGGGTTGTATGTCTTGCATGAAGAATTGCTTTTGAATGGCTTGTAAGTATTAAGTCCTTGGCATAACTAGCAAGTGCAGTAATACAACAGCAATGAATATTACCTGTGCTAGGATGTCTCTGTCAATATGGAGGGTTACCAAAGCGAGAGCTATCCTCTCTCACAGATTTTCTTCTCTACTGCTGTAGTCACCCTCCAAAAAAAAAAAAGCTCTTGTAAAAGTCTGGAGCAGGTATGTGGCTAGTGTTTTCATGTCAATAAATTTATTTTTGTTGGAAGAGTATATAGTGTTGATGATTCCCGAGAACAAAGATTTATAGTTTCTGTTTGAATCACTGTAGTGAAAATTGCTAACTGAATTCTGAGGGTTTTGTTTGAAGAGTGTTGGCACTACAGGTGGAGGAAAAAAAAATAATTCAACAAATGTAGGTGCCCTTCCAGCCATGCTACAAAAACCTGTCAGATTTAGACTGCTAATCCACTATGAAGTTGAATTGGGAAAGAGCATTCCTGAAAACCACAGGAACTTGCTGAAAATAGGAAATTTGAGGTAATTCCAGTATCTCATTGCATGCTGCCATAGGTATTTCTTGGACCTAGAAAGGACAAGTGAGTGCCCTTTTGTCTCCTTTGTCCTCTAGTTCCTAGTCAAAGCAGGACTGCATATGATTTGGGAATTTGTATGCCAGTTTCAAGCCTAGTGTGAAACAGTTATTGTAAATCCTCTTAAAACTGAATTATAGAAAGCACTAACAGACTTCTAGACATACCAGGTTTGCAACGCGTTGGTACAATGTTGACTCTGAATTGGGGTGTGGTAACAAATACTATACAGTCTCATAGTCACTTTAGAACAAGAGGAAATGTCTTAGAATATGAGGAAATGGTTTCAAGTTGTGCCAAGGGAAGTTTAGATTGGATATTAGGAAGAATTTCTTTACTGAAAGGGTCATCAGGCATTGGAACACGTTACTCAGGGCAGTGGTGAAGTCCCCATCCCTGGAGGTATTTAAGGGTCGTGTAGATATAGTGCTGAGGGACATGGTTTAGTTGTGGGCTTGTCAGCGTTAGGTTAGTGTTTGGACTACATGATCTTACAGGTCTTTTCCAGTCTAGGACATTCTGTGATAGATGCACGTACACGGTACATACAGAAACACAACCCTTTTCTCTAATGTGTGCCTGTAAAGGCTTTTTCAGATTGACTTTACAAATGAACAATAACTTTCTATTAATTCTGTATCATTTTAAACCTAGTTAGACTATAAAATGCATAGCTTAAAAGCACACAACTTAATATACATTTTGTACTGCTGTGGTAACAGAAATCAAGGTAATACTTCTCTCTCTCTGTATCCCCTGTTTGCATAGACATGAGCTGTCTCTATCTAGCCTCTTTGTATTGCGCTTCTCTTAAATCTCTTTAAGAATAACCTGTTTTCGGAGGCAATATTTTTCACTAAGTTGGTAAAAATGAGTTTGATTTCTCGTTGTCTGTCTGTCAACATGTGCCAGTGTTACTGGTGTAGCCGTCAAAGAATGCAGTCCAACAACTCAGAGAATAGTTAAGGCTATTTTTCTTCCCAATCGCAGTATGTGACATGACTTACTCAGAGCCACTTGAACTTTCAGTGGCAGCAGGTATGGTGTCAGAGAGACTGGCTAAGAGTTCTCAATTCTTTGACCTTCAGCTTTCATCTGAACGTGTCATTACTAGTTTATCTAAGCATATCTCCCCTGAAGCACATATGTCATTTTGGGTTTTCCAAGGTTTGTTTGGTCTCCCAGTCATCAAGCCCTGATGTTCCATTTCCTGTCTCCTCATTTTCTTGCACTTCATCCAGCATTTGAAGAGTTTGCAGCATCACTTGTGAAACAGGAGATGACCAACATGCCCCGTGGTGTGTATCATTCTGCCTTGAGAGGAGGGACCATGCGCTCGGATCAGGGGAAGACTATGGCAGGTGTTCCAAACTTCTTGCTGAAAATGTATGAGAGGAACAAACAACCAGGCATGACGCCAGGCCTTGCAGGTACACTGTCAGTTTCTTGAAGTTAGACAAGTATATGTGTTTTGATCCAGAGATTTCTATGAATCCAAGAGTGAATCAGTTTCAGAAATAAAGTCCTATGCCACTTGCATATGCTTACATATGCTTTTAAATTGTTGGCTTTATTTAGTTAACTTTACTTTGCTTTGGATTCTCCACTGACTTATGCAAGACTTATGAACTATTAGCATGAGTACTGGTATTGACCAATTTTTTTTTTTTTTTTTTTCCCTTCCTCCCCCCTTTAAGCTGGCATGTTGTTGTGTTATGACCTTCCAGTTCATACGGGCAAAGATGGGAAGCCTATTAACCGATTTCTGGTCAGCAGGGGACGCAATTTCCAGCAAATGTTGGTAGCCCTCATTCATGAGGTAAGTTGCTGACTTTTCTTCCCTTCTCAGAAATATGCTTCCTTCCCTGCCTTACTACCTCTGGGGTAGTAAGTAAGTAGAAGTGCCCCCCAGGTGCTGTGTAATGAAGGCAGTGTCAACAGGGTTGTGAAGTACCTCAGATGGCAAGTTCTTCTCTCAAACTAGTAAAATTAAAAACCAAAAACCACCCTTAAACACAGATCTCAAGGTATCTAGTCATGTATGTAAATTTAATAGGTATTTTCCCTCTTGACCTCTTTACTGCTAAAGAATGAAAGCAGAAGCTGGAGGTAGTGTGCCTCATCACAGGATTGTACAAGTAAATTAATGAATGTTTTCTAACTGTTTGGATGTTCCAGGGGAGAGCACCAGGGGAAGTCCTTAAGGATATTGCAAAATATGTCAGAGGAGCAGATTTAGAGTAATGAGTTATGAATGAAGCGTGGGCTTGCATAGCATTCAGAAAGTAAAGTTCTGCCTTCTATGTAGTTGCTTCATTCAGTGGGGCCAGAGGTTCTGCAGAAAAACGTATTTAATTGTGTTATAATAAAAGGCATGGCCTTTGAAAGGTCCTGGAGAAGAGGATCGGGAGAAAGCCCATGTCGCTCCAGTCTTCAAAAAGGGCAAGAAGGAAGACCCAGGAAACTACAGATCAGTCAGACTCACCTCCGTCCCTGGAAAGATGATGGAACAGCTTGTGCTGGGTGTCATCTCAAAGCATCTGGAGGTGAAGAAGGTTGTCAGAAGTAGTCAATATGGATTCACCAAGGGGAAGTCTTGTCTGACTAATTTGATAGCCTTCTATGATGGCATCACTGGATGGATAGATGGGGAGGTCAGTGGATGTTGCCTACCTTGACTTCAGCAAGGCTTTTGACGCTATCTCCCATAATATCCTCATAGGTAAGCTTAGGAAGTGTGGGTTAGATGAATGGATAGTGGGGTGGATTGAAAACTGGCTGACAGAGTTCAGAGGGTTGTGATTAGTGGCACAGTCTAGTTGGAGGTTTGTAACAAGTGGTGTTCCCCAGGGGTCAGTACTGGGTCCAGTCCTGTTCAATATATTCATCAATGACCTGGATGGAGGGATAGAGTGTACCATCGACCAGTTTGCTGATAACACAAAACTGGGAGGGCTGGCTGACACACTGGAAGGCCGTGCCGCCATTCAGCGTGACCTGGACAGGCTGGAGAGTTGGACAGAGAGAAACCTTATGAAATTCAACAAAGGCAAGTGTAGGGTACTGCATCTGGGGAGGAAGAACCCCATGCATCAGTACAGGTTGGGGATTGAGCTCCTGGAGAGTAGCTCTGTGGAAAGGGACCTGGGAGTCCAGGTGGACAACAGGATGACTATGAGCCAGCAATGTGCCCTGGTGGCCAAGAAGGCAAATGGCATCCTGGGGTGCATGAAGAAGAGTGTGGCCAGCAGGTCAAGGGACGTCATCCTATACTCTGCCCTGGTGAGGCCGCATCTGGAGTACTGTGTGCAGTTCTGGGCTCCTCGGTTCAAGAAGGACAGGGAACTGCTGGAGATGGTCCAGCAAAAGGCAACGGAGATGATTAGGGGACTGGAACATCTTTCTTATGAAGAAAGGCTGAGAGACTTAGGTCTTTTTAGTCTGGAGAAGACTCAGGGGGGATCTTATCAATGCTTATAAATACTTAAAGGGAGGGTGCCAGTGGGATGGGAACAGTCTTTTTTCAGTGTTGCCCAGTACAAGAGGTAATGGGTACAAACTTGAATGTAGGAAGTTCCATCTAAACATGAGAAGGAACTTCTTTACTTTGAGGGTGGCAGAGTACTGGCACAGGCTGCCCAGAGAGGTGGTGGCGTCTCCCACTCTGGAGACATTCAAAACCTGCTCGGATGCTGTCCTGTGCTGTAGGTGACCCTGCTCTGGCAGGGGGGGTGGACTAGATGATCTCCGGAGGTCCCTTCCAACCCCTATCATTCTTTGATTCTGTGAAAAGGCATGTGTTAAACTGTTACATAAGCTGAATTACAGTGGTATGAAGATCAATTCTGAACTACTGTGTTGTAAACACTCACCTGTTGCCCTGTTAAAGCACCAAATACAATCTCTGGTAAAAAAAATAAATTATTTATTTTTGTGTACTATCAGTGATTATAACATCCACAAGCACATCAAAAATTGACCTTTCTTGTGCTAACGAGCTACTTTCTCAATCACAGAAAGACAGCCTTAAAATGGCTTGCTTTACAAAGCATGGGGTTTCTTATTGAATGTGGTGAACTGGATGGAGGTAGTGATACATACCAATGACTGGAGACAGGAATATTATATTAAGTGTCTCAGTATTTTACAAAGTCAATTGGTTCAAGGTGTAGTAAAACTAAAAAGAAAACCAAGTATGTTTGAAATATAAATCTAAGCACAAAACATCTTCAGACAATCCTAACTGCACGCTTTTAGTGTAAATTCACAATAACTATAAAATATTGATCAAAATATATCAGTATTTCTGTTCTCAGCTTGTACTGCTTTAAAAGACAAAAAAGTATTTTCTTGCCTTTTTACCTTTTTGTATGCAAACAGTTGGAGTTAGGGATGTCAGGAAAAAGGTATTTGGGCCTTTGTGTAGAAAAGCAAGTCCCTGGGCTCATCTGACTGAATTTTGTGACTTAGTGTTTGTTTAGTCCTTGGTGTTCTGAGGAGCAGAGTTTCACCATAAAACCAGGGAGCTTAAGGTATAAAGCTGTCAAATAGCAGTATTAGTCTAAGAAAATTGAGTTACTAGGACCTAGGCTCTCATCTTTTACCAGCAGTGGCTATAGCAATTCACATGTTTTTGCAAAGTCGTTGCTTCGGAGTTCAACGCAGCACATTAAGCAGGGTTTTTTAGTGGTTTTAAATTACCGGAATGACGCTTCTTCACTACTGCTTTGACTTCTTTTTTTTTTTTTGGGGTGGGTTTTTTTAACTCTTATAGTTATTTTTTTAAGTAAAGTAAGAGGCATTTCATTAAAAAGAAGACTTAAAGTTGCCTTTGAAGCACTGCAGTCAGCGTAAAGCTCCAAGAAAACTGTGAGGTGGATGTAAACGCTAAGGAATTACAGTTAACTGGGAGATGGCAAGCATCTATTTATCTTACCTCTAAAAACTCCCACCAGTTGGCATTTCTTTAGGGATTAGCAGTCATCAATGTAATTGCCATACTGGGATAATAACGTTTTTATCTCTTCAGTGATTTGATCTATGCTCACATCTGTAGAATATGAACCTACAGGTTGCATATCTGTCTGGATCTGTGTATGCTTAGTTGCCATTATTACACTTAGTTTTTTGAATACTGGAGCATGGTGAGTGGCTTGAGGCAACCAGTTTCATTTTTGTGAGATTCTTTATGTATAAGTGGGATGCCTCAGGTCCCACTGCCAAATCAATGAGTTATATGAGGTTTGTATTGCCATGGTTTGGCCTCAGCCAGCAACAGAGAACCACGTGGCCACTCACTCAAATCCCACAGCCATGGGGGAAAATCAGAAGAAAAAGGCAAAACTCATGGGTTGAGATAAAGGCAGTTTAACAGAAGAGCAAAGGAAAGAGGAAAACAATGACAATAACATCAATAGAGGAATGTACAAACACGATTACGATACCAAACACAATTACAATACCAGGGGGCAGGCAGCCCCAGCCCGCTCTGAGCCTCAAGTTCTTGCCCCCTCCCCTGTCCAGCTTCCCCTATATACTTACATACTGGGCATGGCTGTCACATGGTATGGAATACTTGTGTCCTGTGCCAGATCCTTGGGGAAATTAACCCTGTTCCTGCCAGAACCAGGACAGTATACAGAAAAAATAATGTTGTCTTGTATGTTTGAAAGTCTGTAAAGCATACAAATACCAAATACCTGGGTTTAGCTGCCATTCATATCTAACTATCAAATACAGTAAAAAGGTAAATAACTGTTAAACCTTAATGAGCCGGACATATTTTGTCTCCTAGGTGGTATTCTAGTTGAGGGATTGGATGCAGCTGTAATACCTGTCAGCAGGATCAGATTAAGATTCAGAAAGGTTTTTTGATGTTATTTGAACTGGTATCTCATAGGAGGCAGAACATACATTCAATAAAAACCAGTGCGCTTGAAATGCTGTATCGCCCTTTACCGGTCACTGGTGACTTGAAATAGGAAGATCATCTTTCCCCCAGCAATGGGGGATTTGTTTGATTGATTATTAAACAAAGCTTGTTAACCTCTCTTTGAGAGGACATGTGAGTTACTGTAGTCCCAGTAGTCAGAAGTCACATAGACGATGGGTTTTCTTTGTTTTCTCTATGGCTGCCTGGATCATACTGTGCAAGAAGTCTGTGATGTTTATCAGAGTCACCTGGGCTAGATTAGCTAATACATCACCTGTGACTGTTTCAGTTTTTGAAGTAATTCTTCCCAGGGGTTTATGGGATTAATCTCTTACCAGCTTCACTTATCTTTGTTGTGAAGATAAATGAGGATGAACAGTCACATATATTCACATCATGTACCGTATGTTTTGATGGTTCCGTAAATGTATGTTTTAGGTTAAAGTTATTAGACTAGCTAGCTACCCATCTTCTCTTTCTTTAGTGGAGGTGAAGGGAACAGTTCACGATACATGCAGAAAGCACAGAGGTAGCCTGGTTTTGACATATGGATGTGGCAAATGGTGGCATTGACCATCTGAACTGGTGCAGTGTTTTTAAAATAAAGGAGGATGGTCTTGCCTTTGCTTGTTTCTCAATATTCAAGTGTTCTCTTTGCATTTGGAAATAGCAGTTATTTCTCCCTAATAATTAGTAGTATTTACAGGCACAATTGCAAAGTTGCGTGCCAGTGGCGAGTTGTACAGTATTAAGTACTGCTCTACAAATAATAATCATATTAGGCACCCTATATACTCACAGGAGAACCATTCTCTGCTTCTGTTTTAAGTGCATTCATTAAATATGCTGTGATAGAATGCTTCTTTGAGCAGTAAAATGGAAAACTCCTTCTGTACATTTCTTTCCTGATTTGATTTTGATATAATCAAGAGAGTCATGGGCTTATTCAAAACTTGTACCTGAAGCAACTTGAGATGACAATTGGATTTTTGGGAACAGAATTTGCTGTAGCATATTCTTCTGTGCGTAGGTATTTCAATGGAGGTAGTTCAGATTATGAACTACTTTGAGCTGGTTTCCACTACTGAATTTACTGAATCTCTCTCCTCCAGTGATGAAATGTATTCAGGAAGTAAGTTTGTAGACAGATTTTTTGCTTTTTTCCTCCTCAGTCTAATGTGCCTTGGAGAAAGACAGAATTTTTTTTTCTCACCAAGGAATGCTTGGGGAAGGATTTGGAAGTGTCTGCATGCAAGTTTTTTTAAAAAGAGCGTTTAAGCAAAATTTGAGATGAAGAGATGCTACTTCATTATTTCATTCATTGATATGGATATGTAATGCTAGACTTATTTCTAAAATCACTGAGGCTGCAGTTTATATGTCCCATATGTGAGAAGGGCATTTAAATACATGCCTAAACATTCCACTGACATAGGGATATTGTCTAAAACACATTTTCATAGCCACATATTTGTTAGAGATGAGCTGAATTTAGGAGCTGTGTGAGTTGGCAGGGTTATTGAGATGGAAACCTGTTGTACTTAGAAAAAGAACTTATTGGGATTCCCAGTCTCCCTGCTCTACAGCATTTTTTAAGATGAGCCATAAATGTTAATAGTATTGCTGTTTGTAGGTTCTTTAAACAGCATTATCTCAGTTAGACACTCAGGGAAGCGATAGAAACATGCTTAATTTCACTGTTCCCTAAATTTGTTTTGTGTGCCCTCTGCTGGCTATGAATCAGTGCAGAACGAGTGAGCAATGTACAAAGATCTGTTGCAGCACAGAGGCACCAGTGCTGAAAGAAAACTCATCCAGATGTTGCCATGGTGTTTGATTTTTATTGGGAGTGCACTGCCAAGGGGAAGTGGGCTTCTGATTTCATTTGAAGTTTGTTACCAGTCTTGCAGAAATGTGCAAAACTCGTGCCACATGTATTCAGAGGTGCTGAAGTACAGTAGTGTTTCCTGTGATTTGACAGTGTTCCCTGTCTTGGGTTTTGGCCAACACAGTCTCTTGCTTTTGTGTCTTTTCAAGCAGACGTTTCCTTCTTAAGCATCAATCAACAGGCTCAGATTACTAGCTCCTAGCTCATGCTGTTTCTCATTGCATCAGATGTCAGGCTGCAGTTCTTCCTTGAAAACTACTTGGCAGCCTGGTCTGGCTATGTTGACTCCTAAGAACATACCAGCACCAGTGTGGAAGTGTTTTACAACCACTTGTGATAGGCTCAACAGTGCCTTGAGCCTTCTTCCCTGTGCCTCCCAACATCTTCTTACATATAAATTGCACACTCAAAGGAATATGAGCTTTGCTTATTGTCAGCTTTGTCTATGCTTGCTAGTATTAGTTAACTAACACTTAATGTAGTTGTCATTATCATTGTGTATCTGGAGATAGAGGACAAGACTGCTGGTTTCCTGTACTGAAACAGCAAGTATTATCACAGTTTATGTGATAATCTTCAGTGCTATGTCCAACCATGTTTAGCTGTAGATTTATTTTTGAGTGTTATGTGGAGATGTTGTATTCCCCCTTGTCTTCCTCTCATTCCACACATCTGCAAAATGTTTACTGCCATGAAGAAAGTTAATCAAAGGATGCTCAGTAGCTCTGCTGGTCATCAAGCACATCTCCAAATTTTAGATAAGATGCGCAAGGTGCTAATACGTTACCGATTACACCATGTTGTCTAGTTGCTTTAAATGCAACAATACACCTAAAGCTTTACATTTTCTGCATGAGCACCTGAAGTGTTTTGAAGGCCGGCTTTTGCTCTGGTACACAAGTGTGGATTACAGTGAACTTCATGTATGGATTACCATGAGACCAGCCAAATCTAAATGCACGAGTCTAAAGTAGTTTCAGAGTAGGGGTAAAGGGGAAGTCTGGAGTTACTGCAGGTGCCTCAGGAACCTAAAGCAAACAATTCTGACTGGAGCCATGACTGCTCAGTAACTGGTTGCAGGAATTGATGAGCAGAGATGAGACGGTGTGTGAATAAAATTTTGGCTAAAAGGGAAGGACTAGTGTTATTGAGTCATTTAAAGATGAGATTAGTTTTTTTCTGCAGGGTGTATTTGCATTGCCTGTGGGATGGAGTAGGTCCTATCTTTTGGTGGACATAGATTGTATTTATTTGTGTAGATGTACTAGTACTTAATCAAAACTGTTATAAGTTTGCAACTGACAGTGGGCATAAAGCTTTAGCACAGTCCTTTGCTTTTTGTTATAAGATCCATGTACAGAAAGAATATTGGCTGCTTTATGTAGATCATGAAGCAGGAAGACTTAAGAAGATAATTGACAGACAAGGGGAGTCCAGTCGTTTATCTTGGTTACCCATTCTGTACAGAGGAAGCCAGTGGAACACATGACGGAGAAAGGAAGATTTTTGCATACCTTGAGGCATGGAGTGTTTTACATGTTAACAGTGACTAGTCCCGTAATAAAATAAAACAGGAAGAATAAAAAGGAAGAATAATAACCTTCTGGGATTAAGCCTGGCAAGATTAGTTACTCTAGGTGGCCTTTGCACAATTTTTGATCACAGCTCACAGGGTTTTGCCATAACTGAGGGAGTCTGGCATGCCCTTTTAATTCAGAAATACAAAGTGTAGGCCTTAAACAGCTGATATTGAGATATATCCCGTTTCACCTCAACCTGACATGTTTGCCTTTTCTTTATTAAAAACTGATTACCCTGGAAACTGCTGAGATTAAATAACTTATTTCCAATGGAGTCCAAATGGCTGTGATGACATTTTTTCTTCATTTTGGTATAGTCAGACAGTAGAAGGAAATGGATGGTAGCAAGAAAAATCCATTCTGTATGCCCATCATGGAATATGATGAGATATTATAATGCACGCCCACCATTTTAATTACAGAGCTTCGGTTGGTTTTGGGTCTGAAAACACGGCAGTTTAAAAGGAGAGGACACCTGAACTCCAACTTGACTTTAATAAAATGTTGCAGCAATTAAGACAGTCCTGGAGAGAAGGAAATAGAGACACTTCTAATTAGTTGTGATACACATTTTTTGTGAATTAATACATTTTTATTTATAAAATTCATACCATGCAAATCACAGGGGGAGAGGTATGTATACTATGCAAGATTCCAATGTCTGGAAAAGCTTTTTCTGGTGGCCTTGAATTTGTGATCCATTCTGTTTAACCTACCCCTGTACTTCATTAATCTGCCAAGGGCTAGAAAATCGCTTGCTACTGAGATCCCTTGACTTTTTTTGTCTTTCAGCATGCTCTGAAAAAGCCTTTGAGTCAGTTTGCTATGATACTTGTTGAAGTATCCTTAAGTTCCTGAGGAAGGTCTGCGCACATACATCAGATTGTGTAGTTGACTGTTTGCATTATTCTTTTGTTGTGAAGCTGAGGCTGTCATACCTATGTGAGATTTGGAGGCAAGCAAGGAGAGCTGTTGCATATTTCTTGAAACTATCTTTGAGGCAGTGTTGTTTTCCTCCTGTTAGGGCTATACTGGCGCTTCCTAGAAAGAAACTATGTAATTCCTTTCTTTTTTTAACAATTCCTTTCCTTAAAGGAAGTTTGAACTGTGTACTTGAACATAGTTACTTATACCCCGGTCATGGATACTAAGTCCTTTTGAATAATCTTCCCTGTATTTAGATAGTCTACTTGTATTTATTTTAAGCCTGTGTTTAAAGCTTTTAAAGCTTTTAGAAGCACCTAAGACTTACTAAAACTATGACAAACATAAACTGCACTGACGTCTTTGTTATGTACATATTTTTGTCTACCAGTGCTACTAAGTGTTGTGCTTATTGCCACATATAATTCCACTGCTCTCTCTGGGATCAATTATCTGTTGAACTACCTGAAGCAACCAGTTTTGTCTGGCCTGGGTAACGAAGTTGAAAGTAACTTGGTGTGGGTAAAATCTGAAAGCAGAACAAAGTACATTGTAATTTTAGTTTCCTACAACCATGTGTAATGTCCTATGGGTGCAAGCAAATGATTGCCTGTAAATGACAGGTTGGAGAATGTACATTCTGCATATGTTAGACTTAATGTAACCACTTCTGCCTTTTCTGATGTGTTGCACAGGTTAACATTCAGCCTTCTGAATGGCACCGCTCCGTACTGCTGCCACAGTCCTGGTTAGGATTTATGAATCGAACGTACAATGCAGTCCTGCAGGTAATTTCGAGGTATATAATATTGTGCACATTAATGCTCATTCAAGTGGTACGAGTTTTATTTCTACCAGCAGGACCATCCATGCAAGTTAGAATAATTTAAAAATAAAGCTTGAGGTGTTTCATAATAAAATTTATTAAAAGGAACTAAAAATGACTCTTCATTTAATGGGAGCACAGTCTGGGATACGTTGTAGAAGTTTAACTTCTGCTTACCGTTCAGGCTCTTGCAGTCATGTTCCTGTGTGAAGTTGCAGAATTTGTCAATTGTTAGGATTTTTAGAATGTGAAATTTTAGCTAGAGCTCTAACCTGTTATTTTGGTAGGAATTTTGTAATAATAGTATCACAAAGGAGACAGAAGCTATCAAGGAATGATTAATTAAATACAACTTCTCTTAACCAGCATGTAATTCTGTCACACTGTGAGGGACTTGTCTTTTGATTTTTCTACCCTATATAATGATTAGGAAATATCTTAAAACCTCTCTTTTATTAGGTTAGCTGGTCTGCTATCTAGATCAGTGTAGTGTCATTTGTTTTTTCAAGAGGGAAATGATCTAAAAGACTTTTAACAAATAGCTGCCTTCTAGAAGGCTCTGTTTGTGCTACTAGAAGGGCTTATTTGTATTTCCAAGCCACATCAGCTGTTTTCAGTGTGAGCAGCTCAGGTTGCTGAGTGGATTCTGGAAGCTTTGACTGCTCCTTGTTTTGCTGTGTAGTGAAACATATGCTCCTCTAACATTTTCAAAAAAAATTTTATCTTGGCCATCAGCAAAATATAAGATTCTAAGCAGAGCCGGCCCCATTACAAAGCAGGCAGCTGCTATTCAAATTGTAATTTTAGGTCGTAACTACAGAGGGGGACATTGTTGCTTGCATTTAATTGCTTTCCTATTTTGCTTCCCCTCTGAGGCAAGATTTCACAAGAAGCTTGGCATTTACCAGGCTTATTTCTGAAAGACTCTCTAGGATTTTGTGCCATTTTTTGTTGCTTCTGGAGTCCCTCACTAGAGACTTTTTTTAAAAAAAACTGAGCCCTAGTATCTTTATTTACTTCTTGTGCTTCTTATACTATATTTCATCTGAGATGACCGAAAGAGACTACAGTGTAATATGAGTAGTCTATATAGTACATAATTCAGTATGTCTGGACAGACAGTAGAGTAATCATTTCTGCAGTTTGGAGGCAGATGTTTGTAGAGTCCAGTTTGCCAAAATGCTGTGTGAGGATTTTTTTCCCTTTGGACACCTGAAAGTCCTCTTGTCTTTTGTGTCTACTCACATGATTAAGCACTTCTGCCATTTTTTGCATTCAGCGTCTTTTTGAGACTGAAATCAGCTTTGTTGTTATGATCCTATAGGTCTTGATTTAGTAGAGAACTTAAGCCAGTGTTTTTGTGTTTGGGGAAATTGCGGTAGGTTTTTGCATAGTTTTATGCAATCTTCTCTTTACTCAGGGTGTTGTATCTATCTGCTCCTTTAATCTCTGTTGAGAGTCACCTTTCGAGTGACATCTGGATTTACAGGTTGACTCGTGTTTTCAGGTTTTTATGCACACCCAATCTGCAAGCATTCAATACCTGAAAAACACTTCTTCTGTGCCTAGATTTTTCACTTAAGGCTTAATAACCTACTAAGGCGCAGTAACTGACAACCTAAACAAGCTGAGATGTAGTCATCTCACCGTTGGAGACTGAACATAAAGCAAAGCTGCTTAATATGTTTCGGTAACAATTGTTAGAGGCCAAAATCCATATCATGTCCTTCAAGGTACGGAAAGAACTGTTGCAGGAGATCACACGGAAGTTGGCGTCACAGAAGGGAAAAGGACAAGGAATTCTGCTTTAAGTAATGAATCGAGAACGTGATGTTTTGCTGTTCGAATCCATTTTAACAAGCAGGCTTCTGAATCTCACTCCTTGCTTGTTGTACTCCTTCCCAAGGGAACGTGTCCGTTTGCATGGACTCAAAGAGATGTCTCGGTATCTGTGGCTGTTTGGCCATCTGCAGCTTGTTTTCCTCACTCACAATAAAAAATTATCAATTAATTTACTTAATATATTGTCTATTACAATGGGATCCCTATCAAAAACAGTTAAATTAACTTATGAAGTAGCCCTCAAGTGGAAGGCTACATCCGTCACCTAAGTGTTTTCTGAAGAAATCTTATGATGATTGGCCATGTAAGATCCACTTCTGACTTATTCTGTAATTCTGCAGGGGAGGCAGGCAGAGCTGGAGATGCAGTTAAAGCATGGAAAAGAGGATCCTGAAGAGGTGCAGTACAAACAATTTACAGCCTGGCTCTGGTAAGGGAGTGCCTCTCTGCTCCTTATCACTTGTAATGGCAAGTAAGGGGGCAGAGGAGTGCAAGGCTTCAGAGTCTTTAATTTTGCAAGCTGAAAGACTGTATGACCAGTAATGAAAAAAAAACCTCACCAGATAAATGACCAAGGCAGGGGGGAGGCGGAAAGAAAGAGACTACTAGGTAAGTGCCTGTAAGGATTCCAATATGTACGGGTTCACAGGTACCTCCCCATTTACAGTGTCTGAAAGTTTGTAGGGTAAGCAACTGGGAGGAATGGAAAACTATATTTGGTTTCTATCACATTAAAGCAGAAGGATTATGCAAAGAGCAAAACTTAATTGTAGATACGAAGTGAGCTGTCTCACTGAAAATGTCTTGATAAAAGAAGTGTAAGCCATGGAAGTGTTAGATAAATTGTTATGGTTGTCCATTGTAAAACATTCTCATTTTATTATACTGAGACATAGCACAGTGGTCTGGAAACTCATGTGTAACAGCTCAAAGAACAGATTTATGGCTGTTGCATGAATATGTGTTTTACAAAAAGTGGTATGAAGTCAAATGAGAATCTTTTATGAAATACTGGTAGTGCACATAAGCATGAAGAAATGTTGGGTGGTGCATAAGCACTTTCACAGTTTTTTACAGATTAATTTGTACTAAGTCTTCTGGTAGGTAAGTGTTAACCTAGAATGGACACATGTATGGCATAAGGGGAAATTAGCCGAGTTTGTGCTGTAGTGTAATGAACATGGTGTAAACTCTTTTTGTTTCTGTTGCAGGGTCAGAGATATGTTAACTGATGTCATCAAAGGTGCTTCCAAGTAAGAACTGCTAATTTATTACAGATGAGAATGGGTTCTCTTTTGTGGCAGAAGATGTAAGATAATATTTTCTGGAATTGGTTATCTGCTGATTTTATGATTTCACATCAGTGCTGTTCAGGAAGGGAACTCTTCCCCACCTTGTGCTTTGAGATTTTTACCATTGACTGTGTCTATTAGAAAGGCTGATGCCTGATGTTTTGAGTAAAGCTTGGGCAGTGCTATATGCTCTATAAGTCTGTTCTTTTTTTAGCTAGCAGGCTGTTTGCCTCAAGTAGCTTCATTTAGCTAGAAGTTGGCTGATCTTTCGTGGAGTATGGGCTGTTCAGAACTGTCCCACTTTCTGCTAAGGTGTCTGTCTTGTGCCCAGATGTCTCCAAAAACAGGAAAGTACAGGTTTTCAGATTATGACAGGCTTGTTCATTTGCTGTTAGAATTAGCACATGGCTTTCAGGCAGCAATAGTTTTCTAGCCTTCCTTCATGGGCTGCTAAAGTGGTTTGACTTCTCCCTTTCAATCTCTGCTGGCAGTTAGCTTCCTATTATGCTTTGCCCTTCGTTAACCTGAAATTGGCCACTTGCACAAAGTTAAGCAAAAGCATCAGAAATAGTGAATCCTCATAGGAACAAGTACTTAGACAAATCATAAGGATGTCGTCATTGAAAGAGTTACAGTGAAATCTCAAAGAACGTTTCAACATTGTTATTCTTGTAAACATATAAAAGACAAGTTTGAAATACTTTTGCGAGTTGAGAGTTCTGGAGATTTTAATTAGGACTTTCCATATAGGTTTGACCTTTTTCATTTTTTAGCTTATCATTGTTCAGATATTTAAAATACTCCCAGCTGTTCCATTTCTTTGCATGTCAGTCGATCTTGAAGGAGTCAGAGAGGGATGAAATTGGAAGATCTGTTTGATATTTTAGCTACTCAATAAATACCTATGTTTCTTTCAGGAACAGCAGAAGGATTTCTTGTGCATAGATCACATCTCTCATCTGCTTATTTGCTCACTTTCTCTTAAGAAAACACTGGTGTTTTCTCCCATATTTTCAATAAAGACTAAGATACTGATCTTTTTCCTCCTGGGGCTTGTTAGGATGATGATTTTTACCTTCATTAAATTTAAAGCATCCAGCTTTCATGAGTATGTAGATTTAGAAGTTTCTCTCTATTTGAGTTACATCTTGAAGACCCCACATGGAGTACTGTGTCCAGCTCTGGAGGCCCCAACATAAGAAGGACATGGACCTATTGGTGTGGGTCCAGTGGAGGGCCACAAAGATGATCAGAGGGCTGTAGCACCTCTCTTGTGAGGAAAGGCTGAGGGAGTTGGGGTTGTTCAGCCTGGAGAAGAGAAGGCTCGGGGGAGACCTTATAGCGGCCTTCCAGTACCTAGTGGGGGCCTACAGGAGAGCTGGGGAAGGACTTTTTACAAAGGCATGTAGTGAAAAGATGAGGGGAAATGGCTTCAAACTGGAAGAAGGTAGATTTAGATTAGATACTAGAAAGAAATTTTTCACTCTGAGGGTAGTGAAGCACTGGAACAGGTTGCCCAGAGAAGCTGTGGCTGCCCCATCCCTGGAGGTGTTCAAGGCCAGGCTGGATGGGGCTTTGAGCAACCTGGTCTAGTGGGAGGTGTCCCTGCCCATGGCAGGGGGCTGGAACTCAATGATCTTCAGGGTCCCTTCCAACCTAAACCATTCTATGATTCTATGAAATGTAACCTTTAGAAGTTGATCATCAACAACATGAAAGGTTCTATACGTAGACTAGGCACAGATTTAAGGCAAGGGATATGGGAGATTTTAAAGAACTTAACTGAGCGCTTAGTTGTAATTATTTGTAGGTATCTCTTATCTGAAAGGAAATAGTTTCAGTGTTCCAAACAGGAGAGGTCAATGACGTTCCATTAAGACCTGGGTGTCTTATTTTAAAAAGAAAATCAGAAATCCAGAAAATATTTTTATTGTGAAAATGAGATCTTTGGATCTGGAACAAATACCTAAATTTGCAGTGTAGGAGTATTTTTACAGCAACAGTTGAGGAAGTTTTTAGAAATGGAAGACTGATGCAAGAAGTGTAGTGCACTGTCTGCTGGTCTAGTGTAAGCCTGTAAGTGGTCTAGTACAGTTGTATTGTTCAGCTGCTATTGTAAAACAACTAAGAGAGTTCCTGCAGAATTATATTATAATACGTTTTTCTGGGAATGAATAGGATATTAACATCTATCTTTTCATGAACACAGTTATATTCTCTCTCTTATTTGTAGGTGACAGATATTTTTTTTCCTTGTGTTCCATAAGAGTAAAGGTTTGCACTGTGGTAGAAGTTAGTACTCTTTGAAAGCTGTCATTCTCCATGATGTTAATGTTTTCATAGCACAGGAGAGTAATTCAAAACTTTTTTTAAGGTGAAATTTTAGTGATGGCTGCTCTGCTAAATCTGCTGAACAGATGCTGTTGCAGTGAAACGGCACCTGCCTGTCTAGCATTTGCTGTTTGAAGAGCTTTTTGTGTTGTGTTGTCCTGTGTAGAGGTGGTACTAGTGAAGACCAACTGGTGCATTTCTGTAAGTGCTCCTTGCTCTGCAGGGTGGCAGTCATCGTTAAAGTGGAAGCAGGCTTCTGGTTTTATACAACTTAGTGTGTGCTAGGCTTTATATAAAGACAAATAAGAAAAAAGACTGAAACACTTCTCCATTCTTTCTCTAATCCCCGAAGATGAAATGTGATAGACTTTTGCTAAGCTAGAAAACAGCACAGTGAAGTTGCTAGGTGCAAAGGCCTTTCCTCCTGGACCACCTGTAGCATAACTTTCCTGAGCTGAGATACATGTTTTGTTGGCTGCATCTCTACTACACTTCTTAACTCTACCTTTTTTTTGTCCAGAGACAGCTCAGTGGTGAAAGGAAACTCTATTTTTGCCTTAACTGGTCTTGCAGTTGCTGTAGCCAAATATGAAAGCAGCCTTTCCTCAGACACTGAAGGGATGCCTGAGGTGAGTCAATCTGAGAAAGAAATTCTCTGCTCTTAGTGGAATATAATGAAGCAGTATGACCGGGTGTTTAAGGGACTGGTAAGTGGATGCGCTGTACTTAGTAGTACTTGAAGCTCAAATTTCACCCTGCTCAGTGAATGCCATCAGGTAGCTGCTGTGTGACCTATGCAAAAGCAGTCAGAGTGTGTAGGTGCCTTCTGGCACAAGAAACATAATGGATACCATTTATTTCTTGGTTTTCACAGATGAGATGGAGGTCTAGTGGACAATGAAACCCAGCCAATCTCTTTTCTCATCTCTTAATCAGTTACAACAAAGTGTTTTAAAGTGGCATACTTGACACACTTCCTATTTTGGCATCAGCACAGCATCTCGTAATCTTTCACCAACCGTGATGGCCCAAGTTTTATATGTAGGGATAAGAAAGATCTTAAAACCAAACAATCAACCAAAGAAAAGCTGAGATCAATGGGTATTTATTGTAGGCTGGATTAAACACATACACTGATATGGGCAACTTTTGCTAATGGACCCAGAAAGCTTAGGGTACATAAGTCTTGCAAGGAAAGGAAGATAATGCTCTCAGAGCCCTTTTATTTGTTTCATTGTGGTGTTTTCTAGTGGCCTAAAAATATTTTTTGGGGGGAAGGGAGGATGTACTAACTTGCTCAGGCTTTTTTTATCTGCTGTCTTTGAAGAGCATTTTGACTGAAACTTCTGTGACCTGGCTAATGGTAGAAGAGCATCACAGTGTGACAAAACACGAGATATGTTGAGATATGAGCAACTATATGAGAATAGCTGCTCACAGAAGGAAGCTTAACAACTTATGTAGAAATGTAAAAGAAAACAGTGAGGGAGGGAAGAACTTCTAGTCGAGTAATGTGTAAAAACATGTCAATAACTCATTTCCATGCTGAAAAGCTACATGCATCCATGATTGCTCAGCATCTGAGAGACATTTGTGGTAAACTGGATAGTCATTCATTGCTATTTTGTTCCTTCTGTTAAGACTAGTTAATATACTGCTCCTTAAATCTGAGAAAACGCAATGTCTTGCCATCCTTGCCCCTACATTTATTTGAATTCTACCTAGAGTGAAAAGGCTTTTGAGCCACACATGTAATAGGGAACCCACAGCTTGTTAGCAACAGAGTGGATCACAGTTCAAGGTAGCAATTCTAAGTAACAGCAGTTGAACTATATATTATTTATGACATGGATTATTTGTAACATGGATACTTTTTTTGTCACAGGGCAAGTTGAGATTGCTGGTTAGTTTCATGTGTGTGAGGAGCTGGGTATGATACATTTTCCTAATGCCTTTTATTTTTGGCCAAACCTTTAAATGAACGTGTGGGGAGACAGGATCCAGGTTTTTAAATGCCTTTGGTCTGCCTATATGTGGTAGCTACCTCAGTTGAATGTAGGTGTTCCTGATATAATTCAAGAGACTGAAATGCTGAGCCTAGATATCCTTGGAAGGTTTTGTGCTTTATAACCAAGGCAAAATAGTATGACTACTCAAATAGTCATACTTATTTTTTTGTGGTTGCATTTAATTTATGCCTCGGGCTGAAAGGATTCATGAAATCTGTAACTTATACAGAGCTGCAAGAGTTCAGAGTTGTGAAGGTGTTTTGGCTTTTTCCCTGCTGTTGTTGTGAGGCTGCCTTACAACTATCATTTTTGCTTTCGCTGAATAGTACCCAATCAAAAGTATTGTCTGGAGGGTCAGCATTGGCAAGTAAATCACACTACTTACTGTACATAAGAGTGACAAAATAATCTGATTGCTGATGGATCATAGCTGGAACATCAGCTGCTAAGCTTCTGTTCAGGTAGGACCTGATTTACGAAAAAAGATGAGTATTTGGGTTTCATTTTTTGCAGACTGAACCTGATTTTCTTCCCACAAAACACTGGATTTCTATGGTCACGGAAACCCTCTTTAGTATTGTGAATAGCCGCTATCACCCTAAAGGTCAAGTCTTCCCATGGTTCTACCAGGTACGTGTTGTGGTGTTAAAGGCAAGAGAATATATCTGTATTTCATACCTGGAGTGCTTAGTGTGTGGTTTCCTGATTCTCTTTGCCCTGTAGTAGTTGTAATACAGGAGAATCAGAACTTTTCTTCCTTTTGTTCTTTTTGTTTCATCGTGTTTTCTGCTTATATTTGGGTTTGCCTTGAGTTTTTGTCTTTATTACCAAAATAGCAAAAAACACGTGTGAGGATACATGAATGAAGGAAATTTTAAAAACAAAAAACCCCTTCAAAACCTAGAATATTTGGCATGTATGTACAAAACAAAACCTTCTAACACAAACAGACTCTCCTCAGACCACACTATCAAACTCTTGATTCTGACACAATTCCTTAGGACTCTGAAATGCATACTTTTTCAAAATCTAATAGTTATGGAGCCAGTGATTCTTATTTTACAGTACCTCTTGAACCCCTGAGGGCCAGTACAAGTTTTATCATATGTGCTTGCAGTGTGACAACCAGCAGGAAATTCTCAAGCCACATAAGTATCATGCAGTTCTTAAGGAGGACCTGAAGATGGACGGAAAGCTCAGTATAGGCCTTAAGGAATATGTATTGCTAACTCTTCACTGTCTGTGGTCAAAACGACCAGGTTGGAGATTCTTTGTGTCATGGATGCAGAAGGGAACTTGGGTCCTACAAGGCCAAATACCAACCTGATAACGTATGGTAATGTTTTCTAACTTGGAACTTCATTAACTGCATTCATGAACTGTGTTTAGTCCAGTAGATGAGATGTTAGCATGAAAAAGCTGAAAGTTACTGATGAACCTGCGTCAGGTCTGGTGTGTGACCCCTGTCATCACTGATAGGAGCATAGATGATCAAATCAAATGTAGTGTTAAATAAATGCTAGACTGGTTGGATGGAACGAGATTCAACTACTTGGTTGGCACGAGCAGTTCTTGCCAAATTGTTCTGTGACTCCTGGCTTTGAAAATTAGGCAGTTAAAAAAAGGTAGTTTTGAGATGGAACACTGTGACAATGTTGCATTTCTAAAATCCACTCTGTTAAAAAAAAAAAAAAAAATTAAAAATCTTATGCTTGTAAAATTCTAAGGCACACAATAGAAATCACTGTCCTGCAGAGTGCCTTGCATTCTGGTGGGATATTTCGCTTTTTCTTTTCAGAGTTGGGTGTGGAGGTTGATAAATATGCATTAGGCTATTACTTACAATCGATCCATTGCTTTATAAGTAGAGGTAGCTGTACGGATTTTACCTTTCAAAATGGAAAGGAATTAAAAACCTTTGTAAGCGATCTTTCTTCTAGAAAGCGTCTCTACTGGTGATCTTGCAAGATCTAACAATATTTTGTCGTCTGGGGTATGGTGCTTTTTACAACTCATTGAAGTCTTGGTGTGTTACAATTACCGAAGTACATTAAAATCATGGCTGATTTCTGTTTGCCCTTCTGGTCACACTGGTGGGTATTTTAACAAGGAGGGTTAAAACTGAAATAAATCGATGTATTTATGTGCAGACCAGTAGTTAAATTCTAGTTGCGTCCTGTGTTATCCTTTGTTTAGAGTTTCATACTTAATCTTATTTACGCTTAGAAATTATATTCTGAATTACTCTGGTTTTAAGCTGCTCACGAGGTAACGCAAATGGAAATGTTACCATAGGCAATACATCTGTGCTGCTGTTTGCTGTATAGGTATTTATTTTAAATTCCTAATGTGCTGAGTCTTACTACCTAGAAAGGAATTTTATTTCTCTCCCCCAAGAGGAAAAGAAAAAAAACAACACACCTTTCTTATGTTTTTCTAGAAATCCTATTCGGGCGAAAATACTGCTAGTATTATAGCTCGCTCCTGTGCAGCCACTGCTTTGTCTCTCCTGGTGCCAGTTTTCATTGTATCATGCAAGGAGAAGGTTGAGGAGGTCCTGAATATGCTGACTGACAGATTACCTGGGAAACCAAATGCTGATGAGTCTCAAGCTGTTCAAATCCACATGGGCCTTGGTTTGGGGATGTTTATCTCACGTTTGTATGAAGAAAAAGTCAGGTAAGGATTACCGTATGTAATGTAGGTATGCAAATAACTTCCTCCTTTTTCCTGCATGTGGCCTTAAATTCTGAGGAATTAAAGTATTTACAAGTCATAGGCAAATGATTCTTGAGGGGTTTCTTAAAAGGTGTCTTTCATTATCAGCACCCAAGTGCTGTCCTGGATATTTTGCCATTCTTTCAGGGGGAATGATTAATTTTCATAATATCCTAAGCTACATGTGCAAAGCAGTCAGCTAGAAGAGCCACACATATGCTCTTAAAGAGGACTAGCTGCCCTAGAAGACTTAATGGTAAAATAATTCACAGTTCTCAACGATTCCTTTCTAAGTGGTGCTCTGGACACTGGATGGTGCCACTTAAATCGTGTGAGTTACACAGATGGGGATAGAGCTACAACAGAATTAGTGTAATGGGCTGTCTTTAAGGCATGCTGTTACAGCTATGTTGACAAAGAAGCGATATTTTGAAGTTGGTAGAAAATGCCTCCTTTACATAAGAGTTGGCCTCAGTTGCAAATTTCCAATGATTCCAGAGAAATTACGAAGTAGGTTTGGCTTTATACTTCTCCAGCTTCTTGACTACTGGGGATTCTGTCTGCCTATATACCTATAATAAATGTTTAATTGGTGCACAGGTATCAAACAGATTTGGCTGTCAGTTGTTAGTTTGCTAATGTTTCTGATGCACCTGCCTTTGTTAAAATACCGTGCAGCATTGCTCTCTTCTAATCTTCGTGCTTGGGTGTCTTGATGCCTTACGGCCTCTGGCTTGGCTACATAATTTGGGAATAGACTCTATGGACAGTCAGCAGTGACAACTGAGCTAGACACAAGAATTAAAAGGCTCTTAAAGAAAATTATGTTAGATCAGCTTGGTATTTTGGAGTATGTGAATCTTTATTTCGGGTTTGGGGTTTTTTGTTGGTTGATGAGGGGTGTTGAAATGAATAAATTTATCTAAAAATTTCATATGGACTAAGTAAGTTTTTATTCTTCCACTTCCCTGGATAATTTCAAAGTTAATCTCACACATTCTTCCAAGCATTGAGTTGCAACAACAGCAAAACTAGTAGGGATGTAGCTATAGCTAATATCAAATCATAGTTAGTTTGCATTAAATATGTCCTGTTCACTAGGCATGTGTATGTTCTTTTTAAAAGGGGATTCCCTATGATGTCTTTGGATTGAGATGAAAATGCTTCCTTCTTTATCAGTAAGTTAGGCAAAAAGATGGAGAGAGAGATTTATGGAGGTAGTATCTTAAAATGTCATGAATTTTCAGCTTATTAATAGTTGCAGGTCTAGCTGAGATCATGTTCTATCAGTATCTTCCTCCTACTCTCAGGCATGTTTTACAAATCCTGGGTGCTGGGTTTTTTTCTGGGTGTTGTAGAAATAATAATGATTGCCATTTAAGGTCTGAATATGTTTTTATTATTTGTATATGAGTATGTTTATATGAATGTGATACAAATGACCAGTCATATAGTTATTTCTTACGAACTAGTATAAGAACCTGTTGCAGCAAGAAAAAAAAACTGTATTTACTGGCACATTCGGTCTTAGCAGGAGGTTTTACTTCCTATATGATCTAAAAAGCAGAGCTGTGTTAGGGATTTTTTTGGTTTCTGTTTTGTGTTGGTTTTGTAGTGATGTACCTGGTCAACAGATGAACTTAGTTCTAATGAAGTCCCTGGATGCTTTGGAAGACTGCTGCTTTGACACCAGTCTGGAGTACAAGTGAGTTTTCTTCATTGATGATGATACTTTGTTTTATTTTGAGCTCCACCTTTTTAATTCATGCTTTTATTCCTTAATTCTACACAGAAGAGTATAAGGATAGGGTAAGGACACAGCCTGTTCTGAGGATTTCCATAGAATCACCAACCCATGCAGGTGGGCAAGACCTCCTTCAGAGGTCCGCGTTCCTCCCCAAAACAGACTCAGCCGTGGACTTGGACTACATTGCCTAGGGATTTATGGTCAGGGTTTGAAACCCCCAAAACTGGAGACAGCACATCATCTCTGAGCCCTGGCTCCACTCTTTGGCTGTTTTTATCTCCATGTGAATGTGATGTTTCAGCTTGTGTCTGCTGCCTCTCAGCCTCCCACCATGCAAGAGCCCAGCTACATCTCCTCAATCCTTTTCTGTCAGTGTCACAGATTCTGTTGGATATCCCCAAAGCCATCCCTTCTCCCAGGTGAACCCGCTGTGATCCCACAGGCTTTCCTCTTAGGACAAGGGCTCCAGACTCGCTGCCACAGTGACCTCCCATTAACTTGTTCCAGTTTTGTTGGTGTCTTTCCTGTATTCAAAGCGGTTTTCCAGTTGTGTTGGTGAGCACAGAGTAGAGGGGTGATCTTTCCCCTGACTCTCATGGCTGTGTCTTACTCATGCTGCCTGTACGCTGCTGGCTGTCATCGCTGCCTGGGTGCATGTCTGGCTCCAGCTCAGCTTGCTGCCCACCAGTGCTGAGGGGCCGTTCCCAAGAGCTGATGCCCAGCCTCTCTAGTCCCAGCCTGTCTGTTGCCAGGTGCAGGACTGCGAGATGGTGCGTGTTGAATTTCAAGATGTTCCTGCTGGTTTATTCGTCTGTGTACCATCTCTTCTAAGTGAGTGTGTCCATAAATAAATAGATAAATAAAATACATTATATATTAACATATGTAAGTATATCCATGTGTGCATAGAAGGGTCTAAAGCACAAGTCTTATGATGAGTGGCTGAGGGAACTGGGGTTGTTTAGCCTGGAGAAAAAAAGGCTGAGGGGAGACCTTGTTGCTCTCTACAACTACCTGAAAGGAAATTGTAGCAAGATGGGTGGTAGGATGAGAGGAAACAGCCTCAAGTTGCGCCAGGGGAGGTTTAGATTGGATAGTAGAAAAACTTTCTTCACTGAAAGGGTTGTTGAGCATTGGAATGGGCTGCCAAGAGAAGTGGTTGAGTCACTGTCCCTGGAGTTATTTAAAAGACGTGTAGATGTGGCACTTAGGGACATGGTTTAATGGTAGACTTGGCCGTGTTTGGTTTATGGTTGGACTCAATGATCTTAAGGGTCTTTTCCAAGCTATACGACTCTATGATTCTGTGTTTCTGTACATCTAACACAACACACACATTTTTTTCCATACAGTCACTACTGCAAGGTGAAAAGAAGCAATGACCACCACTGCTAATCCCTGCCAACCCACAGGTTGTACAGTGAACTCCACAGTCTTGCTTACAGGCAGTGGGAAGACTCCAGCAATTCTATGAGCATGGTTGCTCATCCTACCTGCACATGTTCGTTAATGAAAGATGTTTTTGAAAGTCCTCCCTTGGTGTTCTTGGGTTGTTGTCGAAGTGTTCAGTGAAGTCTAGCAGCTGCTGTGCTGGAGCCTGTTACTGGGATGTGCATGTGCACGCAATACAGTGTGAGCTCTGGGAGCAGCTGCCTCGTGTGGCTTTTTTCTTTGGGAGAGCCAGGCCTTTAATGTAACAGCTGTGGATGGCATGTTGAATACTGAGTAAAGCAAATTTATTTCATTTAACCAACTGAGGTTATGCCTCAGGTGTCCCAAAGAGAGGAGCAGCCCACCAGAAGTGCAAGAAATTATTGAAAGCTATTGCACAATTGCTAGCATTGGCAAACCTGGAATAATTGAACAATAAAACCTGTGTTAGTTGTCATTAAACAACTAACATAATGTGGTCGTATGTGTCTTGCACAGTAGTCATTTCCTTTTTAAATCAGGGAAGGAACTGAAGTATGTTGAGTGCCTCAGTGTTGGTGCATAGGGTTTGATTTGATTTTGAACATTATTCTGCCCAGCTCTTCCTTGTTCAAAGGAAACGATAATTTGTGTCTACCTTTGCCCTCCCATTCTCCAGTGGACCTTATGAAAAGCTGTGAGGGGTCACAGTTGCACACCATTGGGCTGTGAACCTGGGTTGCCTCTTGAGAGGCACACAGTGAGACCCATGGTGGACAGGGGGCTGCATCAGCTACATCTAAAAGCTACAGCTACAGCTTTGTTATACCTATTGCTGTTTGTTTGTGCAGCCTATTAGCTGGAGAAGAGAAAAGCCAAACTAGACTTCTCTGGCAGTGAAAGGTTGCCAAAAGAATACAAGATGATGGCAAGCACAAGAGGGAAGAATGAAGGGTGGGTGGTTTTTTTTATCCTGGGCATAATGGCTACAGTTTTTAAAGTTTAATGGTGAGTTGGTATCTAGTGTAAGCGCTCTTTGTGAACAGCGAAGTAATGTAAAGCTGTAAATGTTGTGAACTTGTCCAAGTTTGGCATTCGTCCACTTCTAAACTGCTATTCCAAAGCAAGGGCCTTTCTAGCCTTTCTATCCAATATGATAGGCACAGCTAACTGTGGGACTTAGTGTTTCACTGACCTTTTCATCAGTGTTTCACCCCTGCTAAACTAGCTATTCTCTTTCTGTTAAAATAGGTAGCGAGTTTTTTGAGAGCAAGTATATTATGCGGTACAGATATGGGAGGGACAGAGTTCATGCGTTGTGGCATGCCTCCTGATTCCTTTAGAAAATGTGCCTCTCTGCTCAGTAACACGCTTCTGCAGGGTGTTAAGTGAGACATCTCACACACTGAAGGACGTTATCAAGAGAGTTTTTTGCTGAATTTTTGTGTTTTGTTTTGGTTTTCTGCGTTGAGTGTCTAGGTAAGAAAGTGGTTTATCAATGCGTGTGCTATGCAAACTGGAGCTCACACAACCATGCTTCACTGATCACATCAGCCTTGGTTTTATATATAGTTTTCTTCATTTAATGAGGAGAATTCTCTTTTTAAAATCAGTGGAGAAGCAGAAGTAGTAAGAGGAATGAAGAAGACAGAGTTGTTTTCAATAGGCAGCAAGAACCTTTCCCTGAACCAGTGCTTTAGCTTGGTGAGAGTCCACTTATGTTCCCTAAGAATCTCTATGTATGTGTAAGTTGCATAAAATACTCTAAACTTAACATTTCCTCTCAGAAAAGGTCACTGTGAGAATAATGCTCGTAAATCAGTACTCTTATCTGTCATAACCACACAGGAAGAAGACAAAAGTAGAACTCATAATCTTTTAATGGGGGAAAAACATTTCAGATAGTTAAGCATGTTAATATGATGTTTCTTCAGTTTTTAACTGAAACAAAGTTTCCTAGATTGCAGAGCCTTAGAAGCTTTGCATTTGCTTTTGATTTTAAGTGGAATGCACTCGGACATTATAAAGAGATCTGTGAGTGGACCTTAAATCTGCCTTTATGTTGGACAGAAACTGAACAAAATATATATTTAAAATAGACTGATACACCACTTTTCAGTATACACCTGTATGGAAAATGTGCATGACAGATGATTTAGACGGTTCTTTACGCTACTAGGTTTTGTCAGGCTTATTGATTACAAAAGCTATGTAACAGCTCATTTTTTTTCCCCAAGCCTAACTTACATAGAGCATAGGTTCAGCAAGCATGTACATTAATGGCTGTTAACTTTTCCAGTTATTCATGTAGATTATATTCAATAGTTTTTTGCCAGATCAACCTCAGTGTACTGGGAAAAATAATAAATAAATGAATAAATAATAAAATCCAAGGCAGGGTTTCAGTTGTAACAGTACAGCATATGAGTAACAAACATAGCAGTACATACGGTCCATGTATTGGAAGGTTTTGCTTCCTTCCTCCCCACTGCCCACCTCCCCCCATGCCCCACCCCGCTTTCCTGCAAACAGAGAAAAACGTGTTGAGGATTGGGTTAACTCTGTACTTTTGAAAAGTTAGCGTGTAAAAAGTTTTTGAGAATACCAAGCAGCCGTAGAGTTTTCTGGCTTGCATTGTTACATTTCCCATATTGAGGATGAATTCTACAAGACCCTTACAGTTGTGGCTTTTTGTATAAAGTTGCATGGCAGAACTAGCTTGTATCTGTAAGAATAAATATTGGGCAAATGATAAATGTTGAGTAAAGATGTGGTGAAGAGCAAATTGTTACGAAACTTGAAATACACAGTAGCCTTCCTTTAAATTGCTGTGTGGAACATTAAACTGACTTGCTATTTATGGAGTTTTTCACATGGTCAGCAACTGCTTGATTTGTCTTTAAGGCATTTTCACTCAAAACTGTCATCAAACTTTTATATTGTTCTTACAGACCCCTGTAAAACTCCACTGACCTCAGTATTACTGGGATTTGGCCCTTAAAAAAAAAAAAAAAAATCAGTTTTCCTTAATCCTAAGATATAAACCTTTTATTTTGTTTCATGATTTGTTCATCAAGTGCGTCATTCTGTGCATCATTCTGATATAATGGACTGTACTCCCCTGGACACTACATTATTGAGATAAATGACAGTAGATTCAAAGGTGAGTCGTGACAGTAGTGCAGTATGTCTGATGCACTGGCAGTAAAACACTTAAAACATGCTGGGAAATCTGAGATATCATGTGGATGAAGTGCACTTAAATATTAATTTTATGTTGATCACAAACAACGTGCCCAAGTGAAACAATTGCTAGTTACAAAAAGAGGGGCAGAGGGGGTGAACTTTTACTCTTACTTCAGTCCCCACATATGTTTTGTTTGGGTCTTTGCAAAGAGTCAACAACATAAAAAATTGTAGCTCTAATTAGGATTTTTGTTCTCTCTGTCTATATTTGTTAACGAGCAATAGTGTAAAATCGTGTGTAGAACTCCTGTGTATAAGCTATGTCCTTACTTTGTTGGTTGTTCATGAATTCAGATACGCCAGTTACTTAAAAATGTTGATTACAAAGGGTTGTTTCATCTAATTTGTGGGAAAAAGAAGACACCTCTGCCAAGACAACACTCCAGTTCTTCTAGCCATGCTCATCTTCTTCATCCCCAGTTACTGAAAAACATGAACTTATAGATATGACTGAAGTTAGTCTCAGAAGTTTCTTTTTTACTTCTCTGAGTAAAAGCAGTAGTTCTATCCTATTTTGAAGTTGGATAGCAGAAGCTTAGAAGAATGCCTAAGATCCTAGCCACATTCATTTGAGTGCTTACTACATCCAGTGTCTGTTATTGGCATGCTCAGGGAGATGCGCAAGGGGAAAAACATCTTCATCTTCAGATAAGAGCTGCTTCTTTAAGCTATTGCGTGTGTGTGCTGGTGAGAGATCACCTTCAGAGCAGTGGGTATCTGCTGTGTTTTTAGTATCTCGTGATGGCAGCCAGAAGCGTTTGGGAATTTTCTGACAAAAGTTTTCAGTATTATGACTGATGACCTGTGGAAACTGAAACTTGTGGTAGCACAGATGCTGCATTTAGTAAGAGTTCTCTGGTTCAGAATGGGATTTCTGGTGAAATCTGAAAAAGACAGAGATCATGAAGTTGTTTGTGCCAGCTGCTCTATTAAATTACGTACTTTGAGGCTATGGTCTTCTTGTTGCCATTTTAAGTATCCCCAGCATCAAACTGTTAGTTATGCTGGATGTACCTGCCCTGTTGAAGCTGGTCCACTGTTGCGTATGCGTATTTTAACACATAAGGGTTAGAATGTATACCTGACACTCATGTTCTGAAATACAAATGAATACCTTAATCTGTACAGCCATCTTAGCCAGTCTCTGGCTCAATCAATAATTTCACTATTTTTGTGAACTGGAATATGTCATGCAGGAGTCTGAGAGGAACAGGCCCTAATACAGCCAGCAGAGCTGCAATTAGTGTGTTTAACTGGGATATCAGAGTTTGAGATATCAGTGTAAATCAGATGTAGAAGTTTGGATCCATACTTACTTCATACTAGTTGATGTGCTTGTTGATAGGACTATTGGTTCTTCAGGGGCAGAAGGAATAATGAGGCTGTATGTGTAGGATTTATTATTTTAAATACATCTTTTCTTCTTACGCTTTTCTTTCATCCTGAGTCTCCAGAAAAGCATCACCTATGTGTGAAATAAAAAACCATTTGCAAAATTGACTGTGGTAAGTAACTATCCACAGGACTAGTTATCGGGCAAGACCAAGAGGTCTTTTTGCTCAGCAATTTACGTGTTGGGATGAAAAGAGAGTTCAGAGCAGCCAAAGCATACTTAATCCTTTTTCTTTTGTCTTCTCTCTAGCACTGGATGTATTTTGGGAGTTGGACTTGTTCTTTCACTTATGAGTCACAGTAGCCAAACAGAATCACGAGTGCATGTTGCTGCTTCATTGCGAAAACTCTGCAAATACCTGGACAGCAGTGAGGACCAAAGCAGATGCGTCCAGGAGGTATGACCTATTCTATCACAAATTTTAAATCTTCCTTTTACTTTGTTGCCTGTCTTTAATAACAATAGACTTTTTACTGAAGCTTTACATCTTTAGTACTAGAATGCTTGGATTCTATTATTTCTTTCACAATACATGGTCTTATACCTGCTGAAGAAAACAACAACAATAGAATAACCTGTAATGCTGTACAAACATTAAAAAACCGCCTGAAAATATCCAAGAATCATAGAATGGTTTAGCTAACACATAATTCTTTAAAGTGCTTCTTTAATTCCTTAACCTCTAATTAAATTGTTGAAAGTCTGGAGTAACTGTGGATATATATGGATGTCTCAGACACAGTTGTTAACTGCTCATCTGATCTACTAGAAAGCAGACAGCAAGTTGCTCTCAGAGAACCTTAATGCTACTACTTCCTCCTTCAATATGCCTTCTGTTTCCTTCTTTGAAAGCTGCTGTCACTAGCTAATGTAAATCTTTCACTTGTGAATGCTGATATGGCCCCATTTGATATTCTCTTTATGACTGTGTTTTGAACACTTAAACTGAGCTCTTCTGAGTTTGAGCATGCATTTCAATTTATTTTGCCAAGATACGTCCAGTAAGTTTTGACGTGGTCCATGCCCTAATTCTATAAGTTTGTTGAGATGAAACCTGAGAAGGAAAACTGATTAAATTGGAGGAGTTTACGACAGAAAACGAGAATCGGAATAAGCTGGTGTTTTGCACAAAAACAGCAATGCTGTACCTGATATATGTAAGCCTGCAGCAGCTGAACAGCTGAGTTGCATAATCCTCTGTTTCTTCTAAGTGAGTAGCAGAGCTTTGGTAGTATTATTCTCTTCCCCCTATTGGTGCTGCTCTGAGAGGCCTTTAATAAAGGTCTTTGTTTATGGAGTTTAATTTTTTTGGCAGTACGTATGTGTTGGGGATTAGCCTTTGCAGTTTATGGTTCATGCATTAGAGTGACTTCGGCTATGGAAACGTTTATCTCTCCCCAGAGATCTCAAAGTGCTTTACTGTACTTAAACTGGATTCAATACAGCAACTACTGAGATGAAAGGCAGCAGCTGTTTAACATCGTGGTTTAGGATGAGAAGCAAAACCTACCCTTTTCAATTAAAATCTCTGTAAGGAATTGTACAAATTATTACATGGGTAAAATTTGGCCGGCACCCTAGGATGAATACTACCGTATTTATAGGATGCACAAGAGGCTCTTTCAGAGGTATAAATGGCTGGGATATAATCCTGTACTTGAGAGGTAATTTTGGTCTGCTGCAGCAAGAGGTACAATCTGAGCATTACTTGCTCCAAGTCAAATTGTTGCTAATCCTTCACAGTAGGTGGATGCTCTCTCCTTCCCTTATAGTCATGCGTTGTTCTGTTGCTTAGGTTTGGTACAGAGAAGGTTAAATAGTTGGCACAGTTGCCTTGTTGAAAGTTCAGACTTCATTTCATTATTCTCCACCTCTAAGGCTGAAGAACAGAAAAGGATTGTCACTTGTGAATCCTTCTGCAAGGACATGAGGGTAGTGTCATGCACTGTCTGTGGGAGGGAGTTCTACATGCTTCTCTTCTGACCTGCTTGTAGCCCTGATGGGATCACAGCATGCTGTCTATGCTCACATAAATAATTATCAGATACTTGTGTTGAGAAGAGTAACTAGATGTGTGTGGAAGATCAGGACTTTGACCTACATAAAACCAGAAGCACTTCCAAGCATTAGTTGTATTTGTTTAATGATCGCATCAATGAAGAATCTTTCAGAGAAGGAATAAACATCTGAAAGTACAAATAGATGTTTTTGTGATGCTGGCACATTGGTTCGTGTGCACATTGCTATAGTGAATTTGATCAGACACTGGTTAACAGAATTAAATAATATTTTTTTTTCAGGTACTTGCCTATTCTGTGGCCTGTTCCTGTGTCTCTGCTTTCAGTGTTGGAATCATAGAAGCAGCTGAGGCTGAGGATGCCATGAACAAGCTACGGACCTTATTGGAAAATAATCAGCAGGTCATAATGCGCTGTTTGGGCTTTCGTTCAGTTCTGTTTTTCTCTTATCTATTTAATGTTGGATACTGCTTTACCCAGACTGTAACTTCAAGAAAATTAGATTGATCTGCTTTTAGTATTAACTAACATTGAGCGTGTTGTGCATACTGTGCGATTACCAAGACTACCACTTGATCCATTGATTCATTGTCTGCAGGTGTATAGCAATTAGCAGACAGTGAAATAAAAACAGATTTTCTATGTTTGATTGCATTTAGAAGGGAAATTGGTACTTTTGAGTTCTTCGTGTTTTTAGTCCCTGCATCCTGCCAATTTTTGTCTCTTTTATAACATGTTTCTTTAGACTATTGGTAGGAAAATACTTCTACTGTGCTCTTCTAAATTTTTGCTTTCCCTTAGCCACCAGACAGCGCATCATAACCACAGCCACTGCTTCCTCCAAGTGTCTGTTTCATCCCTAGTACTCTAGGCTTGCCCTCTAAAAATGCCAAAAATAATCTCTGTATTTCAGTGTGTGTGTTTTTTTGTTAATTGCTTGCCAGAAGAAAAGGGGGAAAAAAAATTTGAATCAAAACCTGCTATGACTCCAATCAACGGTTTCGAATGTTTATCTGGAAAATAGGAAGTCAAAACAAACTGCCTTTGCTACAGGTTTTTACCTTCATATCACAAAATCTGCTCTAAAATAAAGGCTTCAGAGGAATCTGCGTGCCAAAGATCAGTATTTAATATCAGAAAATCCTGTGTCACTTGACATGAGAAGATACTTGAAATAAGAAAGTATCCAGTATTTTAGACAAAGACATTTCTTCTAATTATTGGGAAATAATAAATATTTAAGTAATATTTCAATAACAAATATTAAAAAGAACACAGAATCCTTCAGAAGATCTGGTTTTTAATGTGTCTTTTTCACCTTACAGACCCACAGTTTTGCTTTAGCTCTGGGTGCAATAGTACATGGCTTGTCAGCTTGTGGTCATGGAAAAGCCGAAGACCTGAGTAACAGACTAATGCAAGCCTGGGTAAAAATTGTGCTTGCAGAGGTAAAGGAGTTTGAATTCATATCCTGGGTTGTTTGTTTGGTTTTCTTTTTGCAAGTGGGGAGTGTGATTTTAAATGAACAGCAGTGACATAATTTTGCTTGCTTCTGCAGGAGCGATGCTAGGAAAAGTTAGGATTATCTAAACATGCTGTTTGATTGATATTTGGAAGCAAAAATATATCTTTTGGCTGTTTGCTAAAGGAAAAAGAAAGTTTCTCTTCTGCTTGGGTGATTTATGGGAAAGGTTTGTCTCAATGAGATCTTAATTTGGACATCTTTACTAATTTGGAACAATATCCAAGGATAAAATCTGGGTTATTAGATGAACATGCATGGTGAAATTAGGTGCTACTTATCAAAATTACACTAACAGAATCCTGATTATAGTGCCTCAGTTGTTGTAATAATTTTGATATATCCCATTGTAACAAAAATTTTGTGTTTGAAATCAAACTCTAAACTTACATATTAATATTGCAGTTGAAGGTACATGTCAGTAAAGAAACAATGTTTCAGTGTTGAATTGTAATGGCATATTTTGTGGAACACAGACTGTGCTAGAAGAAGGTGATTTGTCAGGGAGAAATGTATGATGGTTTCAGATGGGCACAGGGGGGAAGCTCCATATAAAGCCTTTCATTCAGCAAGAGGGGGATGAATACGTATACAGTGTGTTGGAGTCTGACATATAAAGGTTTTGAGGATAAGAGGTGTACAAGTGATAGAAGTCATGGGTTTTAAGTTGGAAGAAACAAGTATTTTGTCCTACAGTAGCATTGACTCACTGATCCTGAATTATGCTTCCAGGGTTCTCCAACAATGCAGCGTCTGGCTGCTGTCAATGGGCTGGTTGCACTGGTGGGCTCTGAAGGAGGCATGATACAGGTGAGAAGATGCAAGCAAATGGTACTTTTATCTCTTCTAGAAGTTTTGCTAGAAGGCAAGATGGAATGACATCCTCTGCATCCTTACAGCAGTGATTATGCAGAAATGGGATGCCCTGGTATATATTGGGTATGAACCAAGCAGGATATAATTACAATGTCTAAAATAGGGTCTGTTGTATTTTCCTGTCATATGGCCCATGTGCAGTGCCACTGGGGAAAAGTTCACAGCCACATAGGCATTCTCCCTTTCTCCTTTACTCCTCCACAAAAAGGCACGTGTGCAACTGTAATGTCTTTTCAGTACCTGTTCTCTGTTTTGTTGTTTCTTTTTTTCGCCTATAAAATTCACAATATTTTTTTCCTTTTTCTCTGGCAGCTGAAATCTGAGAGCATTCAGTCCTCCCAGTTTCAAAGTAAGCTGAATGAAGTCATCAGAACCCTTACACAGGTAAGAAGGTAGCCTTTGTTTTCTGCTTTGAGTAATGCACTAGGGTACTGGCACACCTTGCACAAACAGGCCAAATCTGTTTAAAGAAACTGCTAATGTCTGTGTTTCTTGAATGAGGCAACGTAGAGAAATTTGACTAACCTAGTGTTTTATTGTCTCAACAGATAATCAGTTTTTCAGGGCAGATTGGCCTTCAGACAAATGCAGCAGGGCTTTTGGGACACCTTCATATGTCCTGTTTGTCTTCTACCCAGAATAGGGCATCCGGTAAGTTGCTTTATTATTGCTGCTTAAAGAAAATATAGAAGTAGCACCAAGCTAAAAAGGCACCAAGGGACACATTAGACAATACAGGCTAGACATTGCAGCCCTATTAAATGACATGACAGCCTTTGAATTGGAGACCCCGTGGTCCTGTGTGCCAGACCTAAAGGTTGGAATATGAAGCAGGAATCCATGTGCTGAATAGGCTCCCTCCATCTGCTTTTACTTGCAGTATCAAAGCAAGGTTCTAAGTTGTTCTGGTCAAACTTATATATTGCTTCTCTCTTTATTCTTGTATAGAATAAATTGTAAATAAGTTTTACACTGCATATGGCATGTGTTTGACATCTACGTTACCCACTCTATGCCCTGAGAATTGACTAGTCTACTCTTTGTTTTAGCACTTCCTGCTGTATAAAAAACCCCAACACTTACAAACTGGTCATTAACAAGAGGAAAATGACTTTTCAAAAGCATTTTTCGAGAAGAGATCTTCGTTGATTAGCTGAAGTCAAAAACTAGTATTCTAGCAATTAGCACAGAAATTCATATGCTGTTGATACATTGTTACCTTTTGCTGTTGTTTCAGTATCTGTTGGTAAAATAAAGGCAGGATTACACCATGGATGCAATACCAGTAATAGGAGGGAACTAGTGAAGTGGAAGCTGTTCACTTCACTGTGAACCAAGTTGGGAGCCAATAATATGAAGCGTAGATAAACTTCCTCATCACAGAAAAAAGATTCTTGGACTTTCTAATATTGTATAATCTTGGCACATGTGCCTGAGGTTAAATAGATGTGAAATGTCTCTGTTGTATTAAACTTACTAAGCTTTTGAAGCTCTCCCTTTTGAAGCCCGACTTGCAGTGGCTGATACGTTTTAAGGAAGTTATTGCTAGCTTTTCACTTGTTCAATTAATTTGTTGTTTTCAGACCTGGCACCTCTCACCAACACAAATTTATAGCTTGCCTTAAAAGTGAAAAGGCCAATGCATCTGTCCGTAATATTGTGGTCTAAATATTTTTAGTAACCTACAGAATTATTTAGTTCAAATATAGCTCAGGTTGGCTTTTGAATTTACATGGGAGCTGAAAGATAGAATTTCTGCTAACATGTTTTGGTACATAAGCAGTCTTTTTGTCTTCACAGTCCCACCAGATTTTAGCTACTTGCCTGAAAACAGCTTTATCAGGGCAGCCATTGACTTTGCTATTGAAAGTGGAAAGAAAGGTAAGAAGGGATCAAACTACAGTATCCCTTTGGGAAATTGGTTATGACTATAAAAGGTGATTCTAATAGCCCACTTTTATTTGCTTGGACGACTTCTCTAAATACTAATTTGAAATTCACTAATGTGGGATATTTAATCTCTAAACAAAAAATTGAATAACACTCAAAAAGATAAGGTAGAATTGTGTAGTTAGTGCTTTAGTTTTCTCCAGTGAATTTTTATGACTTTTTAAACCCTCCCCTTTCTCCTTCCCTCTGTGTCTGTGAGATGATATATCTTCCCTGGAGGAATGAAAGTCAAATCACTTTAAATGTTAGCGTGTATCCTCAGGAATACTCTATCACCAGGCAAACTTTATGCTGCGCCTTATTTCAGTGATCCTAGGTTAGGATTCTCTGTAACAGAGTGTTACTCAAATGGGTCACTGCTGTGTGTGATAAATGCAAAGATCCTGAAGAAAGTATGCTCTTACATGAGAGTGCTAGTGAAAGAGAGAGATCTTGGAGTACAGTCTTAAGGGAGGTAAAGCAGAGGAGATTATTCCTGTGTGGAGCGAAGTGGGCTCACTGCTGTCCTGTGAAGCAGGCTTTGCTTTCAAATGGAGGTAAAAATTGCCTGTGCCTTGCCTCCAGGAGGACTTTCACCAAGTTAACTCCCTGTGTTTAAGTAATGTAGTATGTAGCAAAGGTTAGCACCTCTCTGACAGTTTTTGTGGCCTGCACCTATGGGATGTGGAAGGAAAACAATATCAGAAAACTTGGCTGTTCTCTTACTGACAAATGCAAAAATACTACCCTACTAGATGAGAAATATCTGTAATTAACTCCTAAATTGGTTCAAGCGGGAGGAAGCAGAAATTTTCTACGTATCAGTAACAAAAAGCCTTTTTTGATAGGACATTAATGTTAAAAACACAACTGTTAATTACAAACAAGAGAGAGCTAATTCTCAGATACAGAAAGAAGTAACAGTAATTTTGCAATGCTTTTTAGCATTTCAGTACAGATTGGTCTTCAGTGGAGTGTTCTCATTTTTTTCCTGAACTCTTCAGCCAAGTGTGTGTGTATAAAATTCAGACTGTGATTGAATCTTCTGTTGTAGGCCCTGAATCTGTCCCAACTGAGCTGGTGAAAGTAGCACTGGCTCCTATTGCATTAGTTGGAGAAAGCCATCAGTATCCACCTGTAAACTGGGCATCCGTTCTTTCTCCTCTGATGAGGCTAAACTTTGGTAAGATTAATAGTTTTCTATTAAGTTTTTTGTACTTGTCACAAGACTTCCTTACTGACACAGCTTTCAAAAATTTTAGAGCCCACTTCAGGGCTTGATGTTATTGCAGGGAATGAAGTGTTTAGTATGCTTTTAAGACTAACTTTGTAATGTTTGCAAGCATATATTTGCAATCACCTTGTGGACACAGTTTGTTTTAACTCAAGAAAAGGCTAGAGAAGACCAGAGCTGAGAAGTTTGGAAGTTCCCTAAAACGCTGGTGAAATTGGACTAAATTTTTCATTTGAACTATTTACAGTAAAAAGAGTCCATCATGAAACTCAACTAATTGTGTCTTATTTTCAGTACCCACTAAATGCTGGTCCAGTGCCTGTGTCAGAGGCTGCAGGAAACTTTATCACATTTTGAACTGCTCTGTAGTTCATTTAGCTATCACTAGTCTGAAATATACTCACTACTAAATTACACTAGGGGACAGAGGAAAGCATATCTTTTTTTTTATCATGATTCTGATTTTTCAGCGCTTCTAACAGCATTTTTTTTTCCTTCATGATCGAGAGTAGCTTTGATCCTGAAGCATTGTGTTGGACATCTTGTATTACATTTTTCTACTCAGAGCATCTCTTGATGCTTGTTTTGGTTGATATAAGCATCTGAGTTTCAAACTCATTTCCTTAAAAAAAAACCCCAACAAACTACTGTGCGAAGTTCCTTATTCCCTTGTTTGATTCCACTGAGTTTTGTTTCTTCTGATTTATTTAACTGTTATTAGCAGCCTTGCAGATTCTTTTACAACTGGGTTGGGCAAGTGCTGTTGTGTATAAATTCATGTGCTGTAGAGCCCAGAATATGGAAGGCTGTTCTTATTTCTTTCTGGTGTTTATTTTACTTCTACTGAGTGCTTGTATAAGCAGTAGAAATCATTGAACTGTCATATGAGACACATACAGAAAGATTTGGCTATATAATAAAATTTTTGCTTATACTTGAGCTGCAACTTCTGTTTTACTTGGTTTTCTTGCAATTGATTGTAAAGTCTTTTGTAAAAGTAAATGAAAGAATTTCCTATACTGACCTCTGCAGTCCATGCTGATGCAAATTTGTGTGCAACCTTATGAATAGCTGAAACTTGTTAAATGTATGGGGGAATTTTTTATTCCTGTTTTTCGCTTAGGAGTCTTACTTTTGTAAATCAGGGGAATTCCAGAGGAAACAGTACATTGGTTTTGTGGCTGTGTTTTTATTGACTCTAGACAGAATCATAGTCTACATTTTTATACATAATTTCTCTTGACCATCCCTCTGTAGTCTTGTGGAAGTTGCACTCCCTTCTCCAGATTATATATACATGCAGAAATAGGTCTTGCTGTGTGCTAGTGAGCAATATTCATGTTGTTCTAGAAACTGCAGAACAGTTGTATTACGATCTAACAGTTCACCTAGAAATGTGGCACTAACTCACTTTTTCTGGAACAGCTATATCATTAATATTTTTATGAAAATTGGACTATATGCTCAGTTCGCTCAGATTCTCTAGGTCATTGTTACTCATGTCTGAGAATTCATGACTGTCTTTATGAACCTTACACGTTTCACAAATTCTACTGTGAAGATTTGTTCATCTTTAAACATACTGAAGACAGCAGATTGCTTTCCCATCTTACAAGATTTATTGCAGTTGTTGCTGAGCAGAAACCATGTAACATGATTGAAGTAGTACCTGTTTGTTATTCAATAGCGCTCTGAAGCGAACAGTCATAGGCAAATCATAATGTGTGTCTTAGCAGTCCAAGCTAGTGAGAGAGAATTTTTGAATTGGTTACCAAAGTATCTTGTTACAATTTCACCCTCTCTGAGTTCTGGAAATGACTTAACTTCTCATATAAGATATTTTATTTTGAAGAGCCTGATACTGGACTCTTAAATCTTTGTTTTGTTTGTGCCCTGTTAGTGAACTTTAAGTCATGCTATATAGACTGCCACTTTTGTTACTGAAAGAACATTTTAGCTTGCAAAGCAGCTATTTAAGTTTGATTCTGACATTTAACAGTAATGTATCTTCTATCTAATGGGTCAAATGCCAGTAAATACTTAAGTTGTTTGTCCTTATGTTGCTGTAGCAATCATGAACTGGATGGAAGTCATGCCATTGCTCAAAGTACCTCTTCAACATATTTATGACTAGTTATTCTATTAAGAAACAGGCTGTACCAGTCATTTAAGGGACTTTGAAGAGAAACCAATAAGGATTCCATAACCAATGTAACCTCTATTCACAGTAAGGTATTATTCCCACATGCTAACCTGGACAATGTTGCAACCAAGCACCCACAGCAGTAACAGTGACTAACCTCTGTTCTGTGACATATTATACGAACATGGGGTATGTGGAAGAGTAGAAACATGTGAACAAATGCTAATTAGTCCTATGTTTAGCAGAAAGGAATATTGACTCATTTCTCCATTAGATTAAATCTTCTCTTTGTTTAGCAAGGATTTTTTTAATTCTTACTTTTTTTACCATTCCCACATTTTTATTCTTGAGTGGATTGAAATGAACTTGGACAAATTGTGAGATTTCTTGCTGAAAGTGAATGAAAGGGAAGAGGGGACTTCTAACATGTATGTGTTAAAAGCTTTAAGCAGCATGTCTAGAAAAACAAATTTTAATGTTGTGCTCTAGTAGAACAATAATCCTCCTTTATTTTATGAGTTGCCAACAAATTTAAAGTAAAAATAATTTCTGCATAACTTCTGTTTGTTTTCTTTTGCTTTAGGTGATGAGGTAAAACATCTGTGCCTTCAACTGGCTGTGACACAGGCCCAGTCATCTCAAAATGCAGCAATGCTTTTGGGGATGTGGGTGGCACCTCCCCTTGTCTACAGTCTCAGTGTATGTATGTCAGAAAATCTGTGGGATCTCAGCACCTCTTTCCTATAAGATTCCTCAGTGGTGGTGTTTAGGATGTCTCACCAGAAAAGGATTACTAGGTTCAGAATTCTGCAGAAATACTGTTTAGCAAATATTTATAGTGAGAGAAAGACTATTCTGGGACCTTGAAATTGAAGGCAAACTTAAGAACTGCTACATTGGTTTTACTTAAATTGTGTAAGACCTTTTTCCTCTCTCTCATTTCATGTTATAGCATGACCTAGAGATGTAAGAAGGCATGGCAAGTGGGGAAAAAGAGTATCTCTTATTAGACCAGCCAGTAGTCTTAGAAAAAGTCACACCTATCTGTCCAAAACTTGCCTGCTTCTTCCAGCAATGTCTCTTGATCTAGTAAAACATGTTGCTTCTTGAAAGCCTTGCCTTAATTGTGTAGGTAGTCAACAGACTAGCCTATAGTGTAATCAAATTCGGGCTAATCCTCCACTATAGTGTGTTTCTTCTTGCAGAGGTAGAATGTGGATTCCATGACACAGTGTGTAAAAAAAATCCCTGAATCTCACAGTGTGCTTGAATGTGCAGTTCTGTCAGTTTATACAAGTTGGGGAGCAGGTTCGTGACTACTGACAGAAAATCCATTGCGGATTTCTGTGATCTTTTCCCATTCTTCAAGGGCTATTTTTGTCTTGTAATTTTTAATTCATTAGTCTTCAGAGATATATAAACACTTGGAAATTTTAGGATACATAATTGGTAAAGTACTAAAAAAAAAAAAAAAGATTTTATTTCTGAGCACCAGTTTCTCACTGCAGTGGAGACTTGAGGTCGCAAAATGAGTTCAGCCACAGAGTGTGTAAGCTTTGGGTTCCTTCAAGGTAATTATTCATTCTTACTCAGTAGCTAGCAATATTAATGGTGGTAGGAGTACTGTGCTTCTGTCCCTGGCTGTCTAATCAGTCTGTATGCTTTATGTAGGAATGCAGTGGGCACCATGTAGAGAAATCGCAGTTGTCTTGTCGGTACAGAGACGTGATATCTTGGGTTCATTAGAAGAAACTTCCTGAATTTTTAAGGAAAATAGAATATTGGCATGTTTGAACTCTTTAATTCAAGCAATTCATCAAAAAAGGAAGAAGAATTGAGAAGTATTTATGACTTCGAGCGCTTTTTTGAGTGGTGGTTGAGCCACTTTTTTTTTCATCCTTTATAAAAATAGTTGAAGGTCAGCAAAGAGCTGGAATCTGAAACTAAGCGAAAGCTTTTGCTTTTCAGATGAAAACCCAGAAATACCTTTTCGTGTCCCTGCCCCTGTGGATGAAACATGTTGCAGAAGACAAACTACAGTCTTTTACAGAAGTGTTTCTGATACAACAGTTTGAAGTGAAGAACCGCAAAAAAAAACCAGAAATCTGCCAGTGCGTTTTACAGGGGCTCACACAGGCAATGAAACTTCCAAGCCCTGCTCAGTACTGCTGGAGTGTTCTGTGCCAGGCTGTGGAGAAAATATTTGAGCTTCTACCAAATGAAGTTCAGGTAAGGAGTAAGTGTGAGGTGTATGAACGCTTTTCTGGACTGGATGTTTTTAATGATGGTAAGTCCCATCTTGTTGCATTGATCCATCAGGTTTGAAACATGAAGTAGATGGAAGATTCTTAGTGATAATAATTAAGATGCCTGCATAATTTCAATTTAAGGTATTTTTGGATATTCTTTAGAATATGAGGAAGTTGTGAAACCAATTGAATGTGAACTTTTCCCTTACAAATGATTCGGTAATGGAAAAATACAGCATTAGTACTGAAATAAATGTTATTGAAACAGAAGCAGAGAATAATCAGAAGGGGCTTTTTTTTCCCCCACAGAGGATTCAACTTTTCACAGTGGTTTAAAGAAGCTAGCTAGCTACAGCAAATAGCTCCAAGGAAGGGCATTTTTCCATTAAAACAGACAAACAAATTCTCTGAAAGATTTCAGATAGTATTATTCCTTAATAACTAAGTACATTGAAGTCTCCAGCAAATACAGAATTTCTAAAATAGAATAAATAAAACAAGGCTAGATACTAGATTAAATATACATTACGATCTAAATATTCATCAAGATCATTAACAAAGTTCCTGGATTCACTAATTTTAGTGATGAAGAAATGTAGAAGGATACATCTAAACATGCATTTACTTTTCTGTTTCCAGAGAGGCGAACTGGACATGTATGTTGATGTAGCAAAATGTATCTCAGAAATGGCAGATTCAGAGATTGATCGCATTGTCCAGATCTCTAAGGTAATGATGTTTTCCTCCTGGTCTTTCATCACCAAATCATGTGAAACAAGCATGCCTTACTTGTCACCAGAGTGTTTTAGCTCATTGGGACCATTGATTGTTTTATCTGCCATGCAAGTAAGAGTGTTCTGGCTCTAATTTGCAGGCCGCGGAGACAAGCAAATGTAATACGAACCCATATCCAAAACTTTCTCAAGGCAACTGAAATACTACTCATTTTTCCTGGTAGCATTGAACTGAAGAGACTAAGTAACTTCGTCAAGTTCAGGCAGGACTCTGTTAGCAGAACAGGAAAGGTGTTAGATCTTCTGAATCCCAGGCCAGTGATGCAAACAGCAAACCATAGTCCTCTTTGCTTAACATAACTAACTACTTGAAATGGACTGCAAATGCATCCTGGTGACTAGCTGTGCTTGAACCGGTGGATCCTTGCTTCTGTTAAAAATATGAAATACTTTGACTGAACAACCTTTCATTCTTGGCTTAATGTGCTATATTTGTATTCACACTCAACAGTGTTTTCTGGTGGGCAAGATGGCTAAGGATGACAATGGAATAGAAAAGCTTTCAGCTTCTAGCTCACCAGTGGAATTCTTAGCAGCCGAAACGCGAAGAAAATGACCTGTGTGGAAGGACTGGATGGTTTCAGATCAGATAAACTAACATCCGCAACATAAAACGATGTTGTTCTGTTTACTAGCAGATTCACTAGAGAATCAAGCATTTAAATAGGTTAGGGAAGCTGAACTGTCATTTCCTTATGTCTTTGAGTTCTTATTTCCACACTGAAAAATGGCATTTAAGAAAACCTTTTTTGTCACTTCAGTGAATTTGTCTTGCAAGACGACTTGAGTCTCCAGAACTGTCAGGCTGGCTCATTTCAATTTAAAGGGGAATGTAAAATTTAAAGCAGTATGAAAACAGTGAAACTGTACTGATTTGCTGGACTGTTTGGAAGCATGTAAAATTAAATTAATATGTACAGTCTTCTGTTTCGTAATTTGTCTTGAAGAAAAATGAGCCTGCTAGGTAATCAAAGAATTTCTCCCCTTTTTTTATAAAGAGGGATGCAGCATCTACTGTTCCCACGAGAAAGGTGTGTTTTAATTTAACATGTTTCTAATTGCATTTGCAGAACAATATAGAGAAGGCCACATTCGTGAAAGTGTATTTAATTTCTCAAGGCAGACTGCCTCTTATGAACTTGAGTGCCGTGATTGATACTGTGACAGAATATCACCAGAAAGAAAATATTTTATGGATGCTTTTGAATGGTTTCTATCACGCTCGTATTGTGAGCCATGAAAACACAGGTAAGGTCAGGCTTAAGGAAGGATCAATGACAAAATCAACAGGTACCGGTGGATCTACACTGATTCTTTTAAAGTAATTTTAAGATGGTTTAACCCAAGTGTTTCCGTATTTTTCTGTATTAGAAACTACTCAGTCTTCAGAATTTTTCTGCTCTTCAAATACTTATATCAAACATTGCTTTTATGGTTTTCTCCAATTCTTTATGTTTCTGTGGATCAGCTACAAGTCATTGATCTCAGCCAGATGGTTTGCAGATCAGAGTTTTCACTAGATCCATGTCTCTTAGTCTTTTTAGACTTTCAGAGTAACATAGTGTTAGAAATGTACATAGCACGTCAGAGACCAGTAGTAGTGCAGCTCTGCTAACCTTCAGATCTAATACCTGACTTCCTGTTGTGCAACACAGTAGGTAGGGCTGTCTTCCCGTGAGACTGGTTGAACCAAGGGGATAGCTGGCTTCTCTGAACTCCCCATACTGAGTTAACATAGAAAACAAATTGCCTTTCCGCCTCTTCATAAGCATACCAGATAGTTACGTGGTGGGTTAATGAGTTGGGCTGTCTCAGCTAAGGGTCTGATGAAGTGCTGCAGCTGATGCAAGAGAAGTAGCAGAATCGCACAGGAAGATAAAGAAGAAACAAGAACAGAGGGAGGCAAGAATGAGGTCTCCTGATTTTCATGGCAGAAGGATCTTCGGCTACCTGTGTTCACAGAACAACTTCAGAGCATTATAGTGCTAGATGCCTCAGCTGCCAGCTGTGGTTGAAGAGCTTCAAACAGTGGGGAGTTTTGAATGAGTGAGGCAAGATAAAAGAGGCCATATGTAAGGAGTACAAGAGAAAGGTAGTGTATGAAGTGACATCATCTCAATGATGAAGATGGTTTTTAGTTTGTAGGAGGTAGAATGGATTTTGGATAGCAGAGTCTGAATCAGTGAAATATGTTCCATCCTTGGGTTGAGGGCTGATTTTATTTGCATGCCTTGAGTGTATTTTATTGATCCTCTCTGCACTGCAGGAGGATTTACACAGCACTCCCCACATTCTTGCCCAGTGTACAGTGACATCAGTGCTAGATTTAGATAAAGTACTGGGGCAAAAACTTCAGGGAGGCTTTAGGATTCTGTAGCAGTCATACATGCAGACTGGGTTACTGGGACCTGCAAGCGGCCATTATGTGAAATAACTCTCACTCAGAATTCCTTTTTCTGTGTGTTCAGTGTATTGCCTGCATTATAAGCAAAGTTTTTGTACTGTTTAGGTGCCTGTATGCTTTCTGTCAGTGGCAACCGTGAATCAAATGTGACAATGGTATTGGTGATCTTTTTCGTCCACAGTCAGTGCTTTATTGCTGTAGTGATTCCCTATGCTTGCTTTTTAATGAAAAATGGTGAATTGTAGTGTTTTATGTGAGTCAATGTTCTTGTTCTTCTTCTAGGAGTGCTGAAAAGAATGAACTGGCTGCTAGACCTGATGGGCTATATCAGAAATTTAGCATACAAGTCAACACCCTTACAAAATGTCGATGTTAAAGAGGTACATGCTGTGAAAATAATTTGCAGCTTTCATAAAGAAGGAGGTTTTGATGTATTCCACATTATTCCTCAGTAACAAGTATTACTCCCCATGCTTTTATATTTTAGAAGATTGTCATCTTACCTCCATAGAGAAATTCTTCTCAATTTTTCTAAATGTATGTGTATTTAAAACTCTTACTTTAAAATAGCGATGACATTTAAATTATGATAGAAGCTAAAGGCAACTAAAAGAAATCATCACTTCAAATTTACTATATTTACAGCACTTAAAGGAAAAAATTTGAATTCGCCAATAGAACTGTCTAAGCAGGTCAAAACTGTTTAGCTGCTGTTTCTAAGAGGGCTTTGACAGTTTTAGGGAACTAACATTGTTCCATCTTTTCAGCTGTTTAAGTCTTCTGGTTGAGGACACAAAATAAGATGCGACTTAGATCAGAAGGGCATTCATTACATTGCTGCATTATTTGCCAATCATTCGTAACACCACGATGGTGACCCCCTCTAATTTCCTTCAACAGTCAGATTGCTGTAAAGAAGTTATTTCCCCATTTTAAGTGAAATGCAGATCAGCCTTAAACTAGAGGATGATTTTAGAAGAGTACTGTTCTGCTTTTTTTTTCCAATTTCCAATTTTTTTTCCAATTTCCAATTTGAGTTGGTGTTTAGAAAAAGACATGCTTCTTCGAAGCATGAGAGAATATTAAGAAAATTTTGGTTCTTGCATTTTGAATGTTAGCTGAATTTTCAGATGATTGTTTTGAAGAGCAGGCTACCACCTGGATTTTTGGTTGGTTTGGTTTTTTTTTTCAATTGGGTTTGTTTGTTTTTTCTTTCTGTGTTATTCATTTAATAAAGTGCCTTTTTGCCTTTTTCCTGTTTAGTGCATAGATTTTCTCCTGTGGCTGTTTGCAGCTTCTGTGGTGGCCTGGGCTGACCATGGTGCACCATTACTACTTGGTCTCAGTGCTAACTGGTCACCGTGGAAGCACCAAATGATACTACCAGAATTATCTGGGGATCACATTGGCAAGCACCCCACTGACAAACTTGCTGTGCAAGAAACTCTCACTCTCCTTCCAAGCAGCATTTCCCTTTTGCTGGCTAAAGAGCCTTGGAAAGAACAAACACAGAAGGTAAAATTGCATGTCGTGGTAAGCATTTTCCAATAGTCAGAAAGCACCTTGTTTTTAGCAGTCAGCTGAAGTCTTAGTTGGAGCAGTCATTTCCTCTATATCTATTGCATCTGATTTGTGATCTTGTTTTTCTTTATTTGCAATCAGATATGACTCGTTCTCAGAAGATTGAATGTAGTTTATCAAGTAAAATGTGAGAGTTGCAAAGAACAAAAAACATTTCAATGTTGGGAGTCAAACTCGTGAGAGTACAGCTAGGAGAGGAGAATTGGCAGCTGCTGGTAGCAAGTCAGTCTTTTAAACACTGAAAGACAGATCCTCTGCAGTTGGACATCACTGCAGTGGCAATCTAGGGCAATCAGAGATCTTCTTTGCTGTTTGTAGTGTATGTCATTTATTTACAAGTATAAGTTGAAAATAAGTGTGGAAAATTTTGCCTAATTTGGCAAGCCTACTGTAGGTTGCTTGTGGTTGAGACATGGAAATATTGTTATAAAGCTATAGATTAATAGTTAGCGGTTTGTGCAAACCAGAATCCATTAAGGACTGGCTCCCGTACGCTCCTGTGTTCAGAGTTACCACTGAAGTCAGAATTCACATTTTGGGAGGAAAGCAGCTGTGGACTGTTAATATACAGCTGCCTAATTAGGCTCTAGGGCAGAATTTGAGACTATGCCCTGAAAATCATTCTGATAAGTTTGAAATATCACATTGTCCTCCGAGCACCCTGGACGGCCAGAAAAACAATGAAAAATGAGAGAGTTCAAAAGAGGGACAAAGGCAGTAAGAGTTTTGAAGGATTTGCAGTAAAATGTTTGGACAAGAGACTAATAAGAAAGGATGGTATTAATAGGTTAAAGGCATGAGCAGGCAAGAGGGAGGGAAACTATTTACTGTACCTTCTTCATTACAAATAATTATTGCTGAGGTAATGAGAAGGAACAAAGAGAGTTTCAGATCTAGCTGTGGGAGAAATTGCACTGACAGTGAGATGTACTTTAGGGCATTTGGATAGTTTGGGCAGAAGCTTGATGGACCACTGCCTCTGCTTAAATAGCTATGAGTTTAGCAGCAATCAGATGTTGCCTATCAAACTGAAAAGAATTTATGGTGTTCTGATACAGAGGCTCTTTTAATTCAGGTTTTCCTTTATGTTTCAATCTTTAGTTCATTGACTGGCTGATCAATATGATGGAAAGTCCTAAGGAATCATTGTCGAAATCTTCCACAGACCTGCTGAAAGGTAGGATATTTTTTAATCGGGTCCTTGTTTTTCCATAACTATCAGTACAGATCAAAATCTAGTTGTTAAAAGGAGTGAGATGAATCTATACTATTAGCACATGTAGGAGAGCTATATTTTGTCTTTAAGGAAATCTTCACAGGTAAGTTAACATTCTGGTCTGTAACACCTTCTTGTACTTGCTGTCTTATCTGCTGAAGCTTACGATGTACCACTAGAGATTGAAAGGATCTAAAGGTACATCTGGTCCTACAAGCGTATTTCAGTGATAGATCTGTCAATTTTTTTTAAGTCACCCTTAAAAAGAAAATGCAACATACTATTTGGAAACCCTTCAATACTAGAATAGAAATCACATAACACTTTATTCAGGTGCAACTGAGGACTGAAGTGTGGGGAAGGGATAGGAGACAGGCAGTGACAGCCTAGTAGAATAGTCTGACAAGAAAGGACAGAGGAATGAGGGTTGCTGAAAAGATGTATGAAAAGAAAGATGGGAAGTACGTGGTATTTTGAATTACAGAAATGGCCTGTGGCCCTAGCATGCACCCCATTGCTCACCTAGAGATGTAGGATTGTGAATACAATCTCTGCAAGTCATTTTAAGAAGATACAACAAAAACTTTAAAGTGAAGTGAATTCACTGTGCTTCTTTCCATTAACACAAGGCACCTCCTTTGAATCACCTGATTTGTTGGACCTAAATCCAAGTATAAGTTCTTTGCATTACTAGGATAGTTAGCCTTGTTTTGAGCATCTGAAATCTTTAATCACTCTCTGATAAATTCCAGAATTTCCCTGTTGTGTTTGCTAATCTCCACCAGAAACAATGCTAAAGGTTGTTGGAGAATCTTCTCTGTACATCAGAGGATTCTGATATGCACAGTATATTCTCAGTATGCCCTGATTGAGATGAGTCATTGTTTCCATTGAGCTTTCCATTCTTTTTTTTGCTTTTAAGTACAAGAACATGAAAGTCCCTTCTGGATGACGAGAATGTGACTGATTTGGTTACTGGATTCTGCCTAAATACATGATGCTTTCAAATCGAATTGAGGAATCAGTGAATTGCATTTCCAATCAATGGAAATGAAAATCAATTGGAAATGCACAGAGGACTTACACATTGTACTTTGTGCTTCTGTCCTTGCTAGTGCCTCCTGTCTGCCCTCTTGCATCATTGCTTATTGAATTCAAACCTTCTGCAGTGTTGGTAGATGGTTGATCTACGTGTAGCTTCAAAGTGACAGTCTAATTAGCAGATGATGTGATATGATTTCAGTAGGAGATATGCCATAAAGCAGATGAAAGGCCTAATACAACATCACATTTCAGAGACTAGTGTATCTTGTGAACAGCACAAGTAGCATCAAAACCTGTCGGTCTAGGAGGAGAAAAAGTCACGAAAAGTCAGTAAAAGGAGAATTGAATCTATACCTATGTTAGTAAAATGACTAGGGAGAATACTCTCACGTCCTCTCCAGTCTGGACTGCACAATTTAATGTTATTTGTCCTTGTCTTCACAGTTACGCTTCTGGCCTTGAGATCTCTTGCAGAGTTCAAGAAGAAAGCGGTGTGGACTAAAGCTTATGGGTGGTAGCTGCATGTTGTATCTTATCCAATCAATAAAACTGTTCATACTTGAAAGCATACTATTACTATTCAGGCATCAAGACCACCAATTTCAAAGAGGTTTCCTATCAGAAGGTGTTGGCTTTTTTTTTTTTTTAATCCTTTTACCTCCTCCCAAAGACTCATAAGATAAAAACAATATTTTGTTTTTCACTAATGGTGTGTTGTTCTTTTACAAACTACCTAGCGTGGTTTAAACTGTGCTGAATCTAAATGAGAAATACGCGTGCAGTTGTTTCAGTTGAGTTGTTTCAAGTGACACCTGGGAGCCTCAAAAGCTGTAGTGGAGTATTCCTTTAACTTATGGAAGTTTTGTAGGGATGGGTGGAACAAAAACCTTGTAAAATTTGTTTGGATGTAGTCTATTTACTAAAGTATGTTTTAGTGTAACGGACTTCTGAATGAGTTTTATTTTTTAATTGATAACTCTTTTTTAGTAATGCTCTTGTGCAGTAGTGACAACACATTGAAGGTATATAATGTGAGCAGGGTTTCTGAAAGGGGTGGTATGTTTGTCAGTTTTGCAACAGCTTTATCAAGATCATTGAAATAAGTCAATGATCCTAATGGCTGCTCTGTCCCCAGCTCCAGGACGGTTGCAGTTTTCTTTCCACTTACAACTGTTCTTGTCTCCTTTACCCTCCTTTGCCTCCAGGCAAAAGGGACGATACAGCAACTTTTCTACCCTTGCCATCTTAAATAAAATTTCTACCCCTGCCATTTTCCTTGTTTAATACTCTTCTCTCTCTGAAGGAATAGAAAACTTTTCCACTTTGCAGCCTTGCTAAGACAGACTTTAAAAGAGATTTTGTATTTAGCCATCCTCCTCACTAGAGCAGACAAAAATTAACTAAATATATTTGGTCCCTAATGTCTTCCAAAGCAGTACTAGTGAGAGCATTGTTGATTTTGACCAGCTTGCATGAAATGTTACTGCCCTACATCTAGAAGCCACACCACATTGCAAGAATTCTCTTTATTTCAGGACTGAACAATTCCTCTGGCGAAAAAATTCTCCTCTGACGTCTTTATGGGCTTTTCTCACTTAACAAGGTTACTGTGGGATGGCAGTGAGCTTCCCACAGCAATTAGACATTTCTTCAGCAATTAGCTGTGTGGAGGATTAACGCAATCCTCATTTGTGTTTCTGAAATAGTGTATAATAATGGTAACTTCCTGCTCTGTATGCAGCTGTATACTGAAGATAGTCTAAAGATGAATGTACAGAAGGACCCACTGAAAGCAGATGTCACTGAGTCAGTATCTCAGTGCATGACATTTCCATTTGTGTGCACTTCTAAGTAACCTCTGACAAAGCTAAATATGTCACGTTTTAATGGTGCCATCTCTAGTGTAGTTTCAAACTAACTTACACCTTTACTCACCTGAGTTTACATGTGTATTAGCATTTTATTTCAGGTTAAAAGTTTGCCTTTTTTTTTTTAAAGGGAATCTCTGGGCGATGCCCACATGCTGTGTTTTAGTTTGCATAGTGGAGCAGTGTATAAACATCTGAGTTAAACTATAGTGATAGACAGTAGAAAAGATAAGCCAAGGGATGGCATGGCACCACCTGAGAGTGGCAGTGCTCATGCAGCTTCAGGGAGCACTGAGCATTTAGGAGCATATCTGAAATGCTTGTACACCAACGCACACAGTGTGAGAAACAGACAAGATAAACTGGAAATGTTGGTCAGTTCCCAGAGCTACAGTATCATTGGTATTGGTGAGACTTGGTGGAATGAGTCCCACGACTGGAGTGCTGGGATGTAGGGCTGCAGGCTGTTCAGGAGAGATAGGCAGGGCAGGCGAGGTGGAGGAATTGCGCTGTATGTAAGGAAGAGGTTTGACTGTACAGCCCTTACAGTTAATGATGATGTGGTTGAGAGCCTCTGGGTGAGGATTAGGGGGATGGAAAACAAAGCAGATGTTGTTGTGGGTGTCTACTATTGTCCACTCAGCCAGGATGGTAACACTGATGATTTATTCTATAGGTAATTAGGAGAAATCTCTGGATTGGCAGCCCTTGTCCGTATGGGACTTTCCAGACGTTAACCACACCACTGTGACAAGTAAGTCTGGGAAATGCCAGAAGTACGTGGAAGATTATTTCTTGTCACAAGTACTCAGTGAGCCAACTAGTAAAGATGCCATCCTAGACTTGTTTGTGGACAGAGAAGGACTTGTGGGAGATGTGATGGTAGGTGGCTGTCTTGGCCACAGTGATCATGAGTGGTTAAGTTTAAATTTTTTGGTGTAATGAGAAAAAAGGTCAGCAGAGTTGCTACTCTGGGTTTCAAGAGAGCAAACCTTAAGCTACTCGGGGAGCTAGTTAGCAGTGTCCCTGGGAATCTGCTTTTGAGGGCTTAAGAATCCCTGAGAGCTGGTCAGTTTTTAAGAACGGCCATTTAGAAGCGCAGGAGCAGGCAATCCCATTGTGCCAAAAGTCAAGCAAGCAGGGCAGTTCTTGGAACTAAGGTGGAAAAGAAATTTTATGATCTCTGGAAATGAGGTCAGGCTTTGCAAGAAAATCACAGAGCTGTGGTTTGCATGTGTAGGGAGAATACACGAAAGGCCAAAGGTCAACTAGAGTTGAAACTGTTGGGTCAGATAACAAAAAATTCTTTTTTTAGTATGTTAAGAGCAAGGGGAGAGCTAAGGAAAATATTGGACCAATACTTAATGAAGTTAGTCACCTGACAAATATGGATCAAGAAAAGGCAGAGGCATTTTATGCTTTTTCTTGCCTCAGTCTTTATTAGTACTGATAGACCTTGGGGTGCCAGTCCTCTAAGTTCAAAGACATGTAGGAGCAGTGATTTTTCCATTTGAAGACCCTGAAATTGCAAATGACCAGTTGCACCAGCTGAATCTTTGTAAATCCATAAGGCCTGATGGGATTAATCCCAGAGTACTGGAGGAGCTAGCAGATGTCGCAGCAGAACCCGTCTTGATAATCTACCAAAGGTCGTGGGACTCTGAGGAGGTCCCTGCTGACTGGAAGCTAGCCAGCATTATTGTAATTTACCAGAAGGGCATCAGGGAAGACCCAGGGAACTACAGACCTGTTAGTCTAACCTCATTACCTGTGAAAAATCATGAAGAACATTATACTGGGTGCTATTGAAAGGCATTTAAAGGATGATGCAATCATCAGGCACAGTCAACACGGCTTCACAAAGGGAAGATCCTGTCTAATCTGATTCTATGACAAGATCACCCACCTAGTGGAGGAAGGGAAGGTGGTGGATGTAGTTTTTCTGGATTTTAGTAAGGCTTTGGATACTGTCCCTCACAGCATCCTTCTGGACGAGTTGTCTGACTGTGAGATGAGTGGGTTCATGGTACACTGGGTGAAAAAATGGCTGAGGGTTATAGTGAATAGGGCTACATCTGGCTGGTGGCCAGTCACCAGTGGTGGTCCTCGGGGCTAGTTCTGTCCAGTATATTTATCAACAGTCTGGATGCAGGAGTTGGATGCACCGTTAGCAAGTTTGCTGATGATACCAAGCTGGAAGGTACTGCTGACTCTCTCAAGGGACTAGAGGCCTCGCAGAAGGATCTAGATAGATTGGAGCATTGCGGTATGATTAATGGGATGAAATTTAACAAATCAAAATGCTGATTCTACATCTAGGACAGAATAACGCTGGGCACAAGTCTAAACTGGGAGAGGAATGGCTGGAGAACAGCCCTGCAGAAAGGGATCTGGGGGTGCTGGTTGACATTAAGCTCAACAGGAGCCAGCAGTGCGCCCTGGCAGCCAAGAGGGCAACCCACATCCTGGGGTGCATCAAACACAGTATACGAAGCTGGTCAAAAGAGGGGATTATCCCGCTGTATTCAGCATTGGTGCGGCCTCACCTTGAGGACTGTGTGCAGTTCTGGGCCCCACAGTTTAAGAAGGGTGTGAAGGTCCTTGAATGCATCCAGAAGAGGGCAACAAAGCTTGTAAGAGGGCTGGAAGGCATGTCCTATGAGGAGCAGATAAGAACTTTGGGCTTGTCTAGTTTGTAGAAAAGGAGGCTGAGGGGCAACCTCATTGCTCTCTACAGCTTCCTGAGGAAGGGAAGTGGCAAGGGAGGTGCTGATGTCTTCTGCCTGGGATCCAGTGACAGGATGTGTTGCAATGGCTCTGAGCTGTGACAGGGGAGGTTTAAACTGCACATTAGGAAGCATTTCTTTAGCAGGAGTGTGGTCAAACATCAAACACAGTATACGCAGCTGGTCAAAAGAGGGGATTTAGCACTGGTGCAGCCTCACCTTGAGGACTGTGTGCAGTTCTGGGCCCCACAGTTTAAGAAGGGTGTGAAGGTCCTTGAATGTGTCCTAAAAAGACTGACAAAGCTGGTGACAGGGCTTCTGTAAGAAGTGGCTGAGAACTTGTCTAGTTTGGAGAAAAGGAGGCTGAGGGGTGACCTCATTGCTCTCTACAGCTTCCTGGGGACAGAAGGTGGAGAGGGAGGTGCTGATCTCTTCCCCCTAGGATCCAGTGACAGGACACACAGGAATGGTTCAAAGCTGTGCCGGGGAGGTTTAGACTGGACACTGGGAACCATTTCTTCACCGAGAGGGTGGTCAAACACTGGAACAGGCTTCCTAGGTGGTCAATAACCCATGCTTGTCAGTGTTTAAGGGGCATTTGGACAATGCCCTTCATAATATGCTTTAACTTGGTCAGCCCTGAATTGGCCAGGCAGTTGGACTAGATAATCGTTGTAGGTCTCTTCCAACTGGAACTATTCTATTCTGAATACTCCAGTGTACTGTACAACTCTGTGTTCAGTGCACAGGACTAAACTAGAGCTAGTTTGCAGTAAAACCCTTGGAAAGGCAGATAAGTTGGCTGCTGGGTTCTCATTGAGAATCCTTCACTCTGTAATTCCATTCCTATTGGGCTGCTGTATCTGCAAGTATACATATAGCCTATGATGGAGAGACCATTCCTCCTGTTTTGTGCTAGTGCTGGAGAAATTAATATGACTTTTATTTCTAGGTGATCACCTTCAAAACAGTGTGTTGCTCTGGAGACAATAACTTTCAAGGACTGAGGTTGGCAAGTTAGTTGCTACTGCATTTTAGATGTGTGGGAAGGCAGCAGAGGAAGCTTGTGGTGGAGTTATTGGTGGGACAAGTTCTTCTGACTCCACCATAGCTGTTCTGTGGGCAAACAGAAGGGATATTTTTTTTCTAACTTTAGCACTTAGGTATAATTTCTTTTCCACACTATATGTATTTCATATGCATATTTATGAATTCAATCTCAGTACATAAGCTGTTACTAAAACTACTGTTTTTTCAAATATCGGACAAATGTAGTAGTCAAATACCATTCTGTTCCTAAAGAGATTTTTTAACCACTTTTAATTATATGTCACTTACCTAGTGATATTTCTTCACCCTTGTCTATACAGTACATTATTTTGCCTGTGTTTATGTAGATATTTAAGAACTACACTTATTTTGATTCCAATATCAGATGATCTAAATGGAGATACAGATGAGCTGGGATCTCAAGACTGATACAAGTTTTGAACAAAGATTTAAGTTCCCAGAGGTGGAAAGACTTGGGCAGCGTTTTAAGCTGCTTTTTGCCTGCCTAATCCTGAGCTTTTCAAGAAACTAAGGTAAGGAGTTGAAGCTGAAGTTACAGTCACCTGCTGTGGTCACACATGGAAGGCTGATTCCCTGAATCTCCCAATTGACTGCCCCAAGTTACCTCTGCACCTTCTGTCATTAACTTCATGCCTTTTTCCTGCAGTTTAGATTTGGGGCTCCTCCCCATAGTGAATTTTAAAGAATTCTTCTCCTATTCCAGCCTTTTAGCCAGATGTAAGAATCAATGCAAAGGGAGAGCATCACATCCTCATATTTATTTTTTTTTTAACATGAAACAATAAACATGGCTTAATATGATGGGCTGCCAGATGCCCATTCAGCTGCTCCTCTCACTCTACCTCCACAGCAGGACAGGGAGAAAGTGCAATAAGAAAGCTTGTGGCTGACGATAAAGAGAGGGAGGTCATTTACCGCCAGAAAAACAGACTCAATTTGGGGAAGACTTAATTTATTGCCAGTTAAAAATAGAGTAGGATGGTAAGAAACAAAAGACAAAACCAAAAAAATCCCCACCTTCCCTCCACCTCTCCCTTCTTCATTCCTTCATTCCTGAATCTTCTACCTCCTCCTCCCCAAGTGGTGCAGGGTGGGTAGGGAATGGGGGATGCAGCCACTTCATGAACCTTCATCTCTGCTGGTTGTTTTTCTTCACACTGTTCCCCTGCTCCACCATGAGATCCCTCCTGTGGGATGTAGTCCTTCATGAACTGCTCCAACATGGTTCCTTCTCACAGACTGCAGCTCTTCAAGAACTGCTCTACCATGGGTCCTTTCCATGGGGTATAGTGCGTCTGGAAAAGGCTGATCCTGTGTGGGCTTCAGCTTCCTTCAGGGCACATCCACCTGCTGCAGCATGGATATCTTGTCTGGCGTGGTCCTCCATGGGCTGCAGAGGGACAACCTGCTTCACCATGGTTTTCTCCATGGGCTGCAGGGGCATCTGCTGCAGTGTCTGGAGCTCTTCCTCCTCTCCTTCCCCATGGACCTTGGTGTCTGCAGAGCTGTTTCTCTCACATTTTTCTTATTCTTCTCTCTCACAGCTGCGGTATAGTGTTTTTTACCTTTTCTTAAGTATGTCTTCACAGAGGTGCCATCAGCTTTGCTATTTGGCTCAGCAGTGTCCTGTGGTGACTCTGTTTTGGAGCTGACTGGAACCAACTGTGTTTGGCATGGGGGAAGCCTCCAGCTTCTCATGGAGGCCATTCCTGCAGCTTACCCACTGCCAAAGCCTTGTCACATAAACCCAATACAATGTCATACGTCATGTTTCTTCCTACAGGGTATATTAATTCCAGGCAGTTTGGTGACAAACACTTGAGATTGAATTTTCAAGGGGAAAAATGTCCATGTTCCACCTTTAGTGTGTTATATAGTGGTTTGATGTGAAGCATTCTTATTCTGGCTCTCTTCTTCAAAGCTGTCATCCTGTTCAGCTGCTCTGTACATTTCTTCATGTTGTCACACTTGAATCGGTTTGGGTCAGACAGAAGTCCAAGGTGGGAGTACTTCTATTTCTCTAATAAGTTCCGAATTCCTACCTCTGTTTGCAGTGCTTTAAAAAAAAATACCAGGGTTGACCCTATACTATTGCATGTATGACGTTGTTGTTTATGGTTTGCCAATACTCCAGTGGTCACAGTAGTCTGCAGGTATTGTCTGGCATATATATTAAATAAATAAAGATGATAGTAGGTGACCTTTCTTAAAAACTGAGTTTGAGGCCAGCTTCACTCTTTCTTTACATACTCTCTTAGGCTGCATGGGTTAGAAAGTCATACAGGCAAAAGCCTCTTCAAGTGGTGATAGTGTTTGTTGAAATATTATTTTCCAGTTATTATCTTTCCTCCCTCCAACTATTCTCTGTTCTCCCTCCCCCCAGGTCTTCAGTCAAGCTCAAAAAAATAGCCTCACTTTTCTCCCCCACCTGCTTGTATTCAAATGTAGGTGATAATCAATATGGGTGAAACATCAGAAAAGCCTCTTCCAGCCTCTGAGCAGTTATTTGTCCATTTTTGCCTGTACAGTCCACTTGGTTGCTGTCCATATTCTTCATTCACAACCTTTGAAGAGACTATGTTCTAGTTGCATTCTCACAGAGAGTCCTACAGAAGTATGAGGAGCAACACACTTGAGTAGAATGGCTGGAATTTTGCACATGGCTTTTGATAGTCATGCACTTCCCTTTAAAGAACAACATATATTTGGCCTGACTACATCACACAACTTTTGTTTATCTGTCTGCTGTACAGCATGGAAGAAAATCATTGTGGTGAAAGAGACTCTTAAGGTCTGCCAGACTCATAAGTTTTTATTTCTGCTCCTTAAATATCCCCTTGAATGTGTAGTAGATGAGTACCGGATCAGTTGCCTTTTTGGTTTAGCTGTGTTTTCCGGAATCTTGTTTGGAGAAGTGAAGGTTGGACCAGAATGGGAGGGATCCTTTGTGAATGCTTGGGGCCAGCCACCATGTGAATCTCACAGGTTGCAAAGTTTCCAGCTTCTGCTCCTTGAGAGATTCCAGTTCTAGCCAGTTTAGCATTTATATATTTGAGGGACATACATGTTGGCCTAATACAAAATAATCTTGTAGATTAAATGGTATTGTCATTACAGAATGTCTGTTGCTAATGAGGCAAGAATTAACACCAGAATAAGGGTGTGATTGTGAGTGGAGGCACTCTTCAATTTTTTTCATTAACATATGTTAGAAAAAATGTATACATTTTTAAAACTCCTGCCATTTGAAGTCAAAACATTCCAAAGTAACTAGTTATTTTGAGCTGCTCCATTTTTGAGGTGCATTAAAGAGACATGCCTTTTCTGTTTGCATGTACATTATCTGGCTGTAGAATTTTCAGGAGTTTTGCATTGAAAATATTTTTCTATTTTCTTTTTAACCTATGATATGCAGCAGCCCACTGGGAATATATTTCTTATTTCCAAACAAAATATCAACTTAGCTTCTTTTCTTTTTGATGTTGCCTGTCCCTAGGTGTGCCTTCCTTTCAGAGAGGAGATTCTGGATGATAAAGCACATACCTGAATCAAAACACAAAATGATATAAGAACAAGGGAGTAGTGTCCACAGTGTCTTCATTTCATTTAACAGGAACAGTATGAGCCTTCATCTGGCAACCTGCACAGTTCCTTCCATGAACTTAGGAACAGAAAACTGCATCACAAAGATGAGATCCTTCAAATTAGCGTTAAAGCCAATGGCAGAACGAAGACTTGGCTGTAACGCAGCCAACTTCAGTTCAAATTTTTTGAAAGTATTTTGTTGAGAAGGAGAAGCAGGTTTTTTACATGCAGGTTTTGGAGTGGGCTCTTTTTTTATCCCTTTGGAAAATTACGCTGTAAACATTTTAATTTAGCTATAACTTCTCATACCAGCTGGGAGGAATGAGTGAGGTGGCGTTGCATAGAATAAGAGTATGATCAAATGGGAGTTGATTTAAAAAAAAAAAAAACCTAAAAAAAACAAACAAAAAAATCCCGAAATGCGCAAACTTTAGTAAGTAGCTGTAAGGCCAGGATCATTGAAGCAATTTTTATATTTTTGTTTTGTATTTTTATGCCTCACACAGCCAGTGTCTCTTCCAAATTCAATTATTTGTATTTGAAAGACACCAGAAATCAAAACAGCTGGTGGTGAACTTCCCTGCAGTGGTATGCAGGAGATGTAGCAGAGCAAGTTTGTGAAAGGAGCTATGCTGATTTGATTTTTTGTTGCCATAGGCATCCCAGTTGCATTGAGACCCAGCTTTCTGGAAGATGAGATACTTACCTATGAACAGCACTAGCAGGTACATTTTCAGAACATAGGGGAAGTAGATTGAGAAGGCGAATGGAAATGGTAGCTTGATGGAGTATGTGCCAAAGGATTCAAAATAAGGCAGTGATACACAGATTGCAAATGCTGTAAAATAACACGGTAAATCTTTAGTCAAAAGCAGGTGGAAGATCATCAAAAAGCTTCATGTAAAAGTCAGTTACCTTTAAGGCACAGTATTATATGCTGAATTTACCATGTCATTCATATTTGTCTGCACGTGTTGTTTTCTCCTTCAGTTCAGTTTTGTAGGTCTGAGATGCGAATTGCTGTCAATACTAGAATTATCAAGTATTTCCTATTCAGTAACACCTTCTGTCACTCCTGTAGTTGCACTGCTTTCCATATGATCTCAGTGGGCACATTTCCTGACGTAAGTATGATAAGCTGCTAAATATGGCCTGCGCCAGTAAGGTCAGCCTCACTGGGTGGGGGAAAAAGGCAGCTTTGGGACTTCCTGTCTAATCTGGTCAGTCTGGAATGGGGGAATCCATGTGTCTTTTGTGGGGGTATTTTCCTGCTTTATCCACAAAAATGAACATTTTCCCATACTGTTTAAAAAAATCAACAACAGGAAGGAAAAAAAAAAAAACAAAACCAAAAAAAAACCCCAAAAAGAGCCTGGACACACAAACCCCAGAGAACTCCTATGAAGGAAAAAAAGCACTGAAAAGAAGATAGATAGGTGACATACATGTTAATGTGAGAGTAGATAAAAATTTATGACTACTTTGGCAACACAAAAAGAAATATCTTAAACACAAATGACAATTGAACTGATCAAATTTTATTGAAGAGGATTAAGGAAGCAAGTTGCTGGTACCTATCCCATCTCCTTACCTTTAGCCAGAACTGAAAGGGGATAGAGCGGGATGCACAGTGAGAAGTTGAGCCATGTCAGTGGTAGGTAGTATATTCCTGTCCTTGCTAACATGTTATAAGTGTACCTGCAGCAAGAGGAACAGCAGGTGAGCTCAGAGGGAATGATCATGTATTTAAAATAAAGGCATATTACTGAAAAATCCAAGGGAATTGCAGGAGAACTTGGAGCTGCCTATCTGAGAAAATTTCAGAACAATACTGCAACAGTCATGTTTCAGCTCTTACTGATGTCTAAAAGTAGATGGTTCATTGTTTCGGAAGTGTTGTCTGTGGTGCTACCCTAGAGCAAGCAGACAATGCAGCCCTCCAGCCCAAAGCCTCTGTCAGAAACCAGCGTGATTTCATATTGGTCCATCAGAAAATGGGTTTCAGATAGAGATGTTGCAGTTGAGAGGGGCAGGCACAGTATGACTATTGCTTTGGACTGAGAAAATGCCCATTTATGACTGCTGAGCCAGTTAAGCCACTGCTGAAGGAGGCTAAATGGCAAGGTAATCGCAGGTACTTAATCTTCTGTAGTATGGCTGCCCCTCCCTTCGACCTCAGAAGGGGTAGTTGGTGCAAAAAAAAAAAAAGGTTTTGCTCCCATGTGTTGCAGTAGTTTATTCTTTCTGTGGCTGTTACTGGGAGACCAGAACGCTTAGGACTTCAGTCTCCAAAGGTGAGCTAATCCTATCTAGTTTGATCTAAAAGTGGTACAGCAGCTTTCCAAACACTGGAGAAACAGGTCTGATTGCATTTTTGGTCAGCTGAAAAGCTTTGTGCCCCGTGGTCTAGCTAGAGATATGAAAATAAGGATTTTTAAGCCACTGTTAGCCAGGAGTGTTTCTGGCTGATGGAACCAGCATTAAACAAAGTTTCTGTATTCCCTTCTTAATAATTGATTTGAGTAATCATTCCTGGACCGTAGAAGAGTTTGATAGGCTACAAATGTACTATCTTGTCTGAAGTTTGCCCTCTCAACCTCAAGATTGTCTCCATATTTTACTATGGAGACATAATAATTATTAATAATAAGCCATAATCACAACCCAATACAAAAAGGAAACAGCTACTCCCTCTCTGTACACCTTCTTCAGCTTTTTATCGCATAAGCAGGAAAAATCAGATACAGAAAACCTTGCAGAATTTGCTTTCAGTATGTCATTAGCCATAATGCACAGGATATTTATGTTCCTGAAGAACTATGGGGAAGAACTGGTAATACTTCAAGACTAGTTGGCTAAGGGATGGGATAGATTTCTGTACACTTTTAGACATGGCCACTTCTTTGAGATGCTAGGACATGGCACAGATGCTGCAAAATAAATCAGTTAAGAATTTGAAGTCTGTATGTGTTGCACTATGCGTTATTATTTGAATTGGTCATTTGCTGCTATAAACCACAGTATCTTGCCTATTAAACGGCAGCTGTTATTGCTATGATGCTGGACTGTGTTCTTTAGCATTGATAGAAAATAATGATGCATTGGTAGGACTATTATGCACAGACAGGACTTTACAGCCAATACTGTTCACACTTGTGGGCTCTCTCCAGCTGCACAGAACCCTTTCATTTGAGAGTAGGTTCTACTATTTTACCTTTACGAACTTGAAAAAGAAATGGGATGGTGCAATAATCCAAATAATTAATACAAGTAGTAGTTTATTAACACATGTAGTACAAATACTCTGAAGCTGACTTAAAATATTTCTTCTAAATCCAACCTGACACTTTCCTTTTTCAGATCTCTTTTATAACATATATTTCCTTTGCTGCCTAAATCCATATGCCCCAGTCAGTCCCCAAAGCAAGGTATTTAAAATAGCAGAAAGCTATTTTAGCAGAAAGAAAGAAGTTAAAGTAAAAAACCTTGCTCCCCTACAGAGGTTGCTGTGTCTTGTTAAAATGCTTCTTAATTCCATATGTCTTCCCTGCTGTAAGTCTACAAACTGAGGTCCATAGAAGCTTAAGTTACACTTGAGAAATGTTAGTGACTTCAGATACCAAAGCAAAAGTCAGTAATCTGGAATTTTCACCATTTTACTTTTACCACAGGGAGGTACTGGTAACCTTCCACCATACAAAGTTCTTGAGATAAAAACCCTGAATTGTATTCCTATCCATTTTGCCTCATGCACATTGTCCCTTTCATGTGATATATGCCCTACTACACCAAAATTCTCAGTCTCTGCAGGGGAGCTCTTTGGAAAGCACAGTGCAATTAATGCAGAATAGTCTTTCTGTCTTAGTAGGAAGTTTGGCCAGTGCTGCCTTACTGTGCTGTCAATCTTGGATTGAAGTGAGATGTTAACAAAAATAATAATAAATTAAAGCAATAGGATTGTAAATCAGTTTTAGAAATGGCTGTTCCGTGGGAGACAGTTGTGATTTCCTTCTAAATTTTTGTTTAAAATGTCAAATCCTTTGAAATACAAATGTTAATGTAACAATTTAGTTTTGTAAGTCACTCAGCCTCTCAACTATGCAGATTTTTGTAAAGCGTTTATTTAAAATGGGTGATACGCTTTTCTACCAATTTTGAAATAATGAAGTGAACCTGCAGCACAGTGGGGGTGGGGTTCTGCTTGCAATAATGACCTATTTTCCCCTCGTGATTTCACGGTCGACTCCTTACCTGACCACGTCTAATAAATTCCAAAGGAAAAATAAAACACACACGATGTATTTCCCTTGAACTTCTTCCTGACTATTGATCACGACAAATAAAACAATTATTCTTTCAGTGATCTGAAAAGAAAAGAGAGTTGTGAGTTCAGGTAGCACCTTCTGTAGCTCTCATTTCTGTACCATTTTGGCAAAATACGAGGCCACAGGTGAATCTGATTTGCTTTACACAAACGCTCTATTGAACGTTTCACTTCTTAGCCTGCTTTTGTCCAAGGCCCCGTTGGGCTCCAGCTCGGAGAACTGGAAACTGTTGGCTGCAGCATCAGATATCTGTGTGCCAACAGGGATGACTTGGGTTTGTATCCATGCTCTGCCCTGTAAAATATATATGTCTGTAGTATTCAGCTCTGCCAACAGCTGCTTGTGAAACTCTGCCAGAATGGTACCAGTTCACTCTGAACTACTCTGTTTAAAAATGTTGAAGGAGAAAACATGCATCATTCAGTTGGTATAAATCGGTATAGCTTCATTGGGGTTTTTTTATACCCACTGTGATCTCTTCCTCAAGGTACCGTAGGTTTAATGATTTTGTGCGTTAAGATGTCAAGTCAGTGAAGAGTCATGAAATGAAAAGGGGTTAACAAGGTGGTTTTTATAAGCACCGTCATTCTTCACTGGTTTCCCCCTTCCCCTTATTCCTACCTTAAATGAAATAAGAAGTTGGCCTCTCAGCAAGTTTGCATGGTAGTTTTGGTACATAAAGTTTATGGGTTCCTGCATGGAATGTTTTGGCTACAGACTTTTTTTTGAAAACCGCATCTGTCAGATAATGCAGCCATCACTTCACTATTCAGCAAAATTACGTGAGAGCAACTTTTCAGACAGAAAGAGAGCATGTCCATCCCCTAGGGACCTGATTCCTCATCTTGAAAAGCACTGAGGGGCCACAGATAAAAATGGTTTTGCTGCTTCTCACCCTGCCCTGACTGTCACCTTGTGCCGCTGATCCCATTGGTCCCTAACTGAGGAATTGATTTCGAAGAAGGTCAGATGTTGAGAGTGAGAGGTAGTAAGTCCTGGGTTTGTATGCGGATGCTGAGGAACTTGGCAAGAAAATAGGGAAACTGGGAGTTTTGATGCAGGATCTGAAACCAGATACAACAGAGAGAGGAGAAGCCTGGTGGGACAACTATCACAACAGGGAAATCAAAACAAAGGTAAAAGCTGTGTGAGCATTGAACAGGATTGTGTGCTGGAGAGAATAAATAAAATAGAACCTGAGTTAAAATCATTTTGGTGAAGGGTGGTAAAGGAGTGCAGCATTGGTGGTGTGGGCATTTTGTTCCCAACCCTAGGATCAGACTGGGATGTGGAGAGAGAGTTCTGCAAGACTCTTAATATGAGAGATATTTCAGGGAGTTGTCTCACCTAGAGACCAAAGCTTTATCATGATAATGAAAAGGTGGACATGTTTTTAGATGTCAGAGCTGGCAGGTTTTCCAAACCATCACTTGCTCCTCAAGAGGTAGCTGGGTGGAAAAGTACTAGAAAACAACATGGGTCCAGTGATCAGGAGCTGATCCCATTTCAGTGAGGTGGGTAAGCAGTAGACAGGTAGCAATGATCCCTAGTTTCAAAAGGATAAGCACTGGCCAGTGAGACAGAGTGGCCATGGAGACCCAAAATTCAGCCTGATGGTTTGGGAGTGAAGTAGGCTGTGGATTTCCTTCTCTGCCCAGGGCACAAGCCGTTGCACAGAGGCAGTGAGTATCACCTAGCTGGGGCTCAAGAGGTTTCCTCCATCAGGATTCATGTTTGGGAAGGGGAGCGGTGGAGGCACTCAGCCTCACCAGTTGCAGACGATGGAAGTCAGTAATGAGACACTGTGTAGTTGCAGATGGTGGAAGTCAGTGATGAGAGTGTGTAAAGTAGGTTAAGCACCTGCAAGAGCAGGGACCTGGACCAGACACAAAGCAGGTCCCCTGTAGGTCTTCTGTTCCTGTTAGACTGCAGTCTCAGCCACCAAGCAATGGGATGCGCAAAGCAGCCATCAGAGACTGAAAGTGAAGAACCACCTGTGGCCTTGCTTTGGAGCACATCTGCAGGGCAGGACACGGGCCTGGCTGCTCAGGGCAATTGTGATGTCCTCATGAGGACAGACAGTGGCATCCTACCTGCCTCTCTTCTGTGTCAATGGGGAGGTTGCCAGCCTGCCTGCCTGCCTTTATCCCCCTTCAAGACATTGTGCTCTTTTCTTTCATAGCACTCATACCTTTAGGTAGCCCACACAGATGGAAGGTGCGTGCAGGGGTTAGTCAGAGGCTGGGGACCTTTTCAGCAAGGAACAAGGCAGGGTGATACTTGAAGAAGAGATTCCAGTAAATGTCTGTTGATATTGTGGCCCTATACACACACATCTGTATACATATATACATGGAATCATGTACATATCTCAATATGCACACATACAGGTATGCATATGTATACATGTCTATATACACACATCCATATATACACATATATACATAAAGCATGTGCTGCAGCTCAGCCACAGCTCATTTCTTCTGTGGATTATCTTTCCTTGCGTGAATGAAAATATGGTATTCTCTGTTGCTACTCCCTTACTCAAAAAAAAAAAAAAAAAAAAAAAAAAAAAAAAAAAAAAAACCCAAAAAAAAAAAAAAAAAAAAAAAAAAAAAAAGAAAAAAACACCCAAAACTAGAAGTCCTATGTTTTCATGTTCATGAAAAGGAAGTATGTGCTGACACCTCACAAAGCGTAAATACAATGGTTTCGTTTTTCATTCCTTCTTGTTCTTTGTGTTAAGGTCAAACTGGAATTTCCTTCCTCTCCCAGTACTGGTCTCTCATAGCAAGTTCTGTAGAATGGCATAAATTTCCACAAGGCAGCCTGGGCGTTTGAAGTGAGTAAGTGAAACAGAGCAGATTACACTAGCTAAGATTAGGGCAGGGCAGGCAGCACATTCACTTCCATTTTTTAATAACCATGACTGTGCAGTATCGTACTTGGTACCTGAAACCCTTACTTAGCTCTTTGGTTTAGTGGATGTTTTTAAAAAGTAAGAAAAGTGCTACTAAATTATTAGATTAAGTTTAAAATTAATGATTTTATCACAAAGTATTACATTGCCTTTGGTGAGGTAAATCCAATCCTGTTTGCACAGAATGAAGAACTGGTATTTTGTTTACAAAAAAACCACCAGTCTTTTCTTATATCTTTCCTACTCTCTCTCTTGCTAAAGTACCAGTGTCATCAGCCTTTACTCCTTGGCCAGAGTACTAAATTTCATTATCCTGTTTTGAAAACTGCAATGATATGTGACACGTTTTCCTGTCCTCCTCTCAATCGTTCAAGCTGCAAGTGCCCTGAGAGACATCCCTTTGCAACAACTTTGTGACCCTCCCTTGTCTTCCCTTCCTCCAGAGCATCCATCACACAGGACTCATCTGTCTTTCATGGCGTGACTTGGCCTTGGCCTACCTAACCCTTCTCAGGTGCCTGGTGGCCTGAGCCTTTGTCCCTCAATGAGGCCACCCTGAATGGGTTTTCCCAGAGAACATCTCTGAATTTGCTTTTGCCCTACCTGTAATGTGCGCTTCCCTGACATGACTAGTGTCTCCTGTTCTCTCTTCCTAGAGATCACCTATGAGATGAACTTCACTGTGGATGTGCACGTGTGTGCATGGCCTGAAGGATGCATCTAGGGATGTGTTTTAAGCTTAGAGTCAGAACAGGTGGTGGGAATGCAGAACAGGGCAGCCACTATCAAATTCTTGCAGCTTTACCAGTGCCCTGACTATGTGCTGTAGTCCAGTAGGCTGCAGTGAGGTGAGCTCTAACTGTCCTTCCCCAGTTCTTTGTGGAAAATTGATTTTTTTTTTTTTTTTCCCCCCTAAGAGGCAGGGAAGAAAGTGTGGCAAGGGACATGGCAGTACTGTTGGCACAGAAATCCTTAACCTACGCTCTCACAGCAAAAACAGGGCCACCCAAGTGAAAGCAGAGTCTACACCAAAGAGCTTGTACACCTTGCTTGGACAGCATGAGACTACTGCTAACATCAAGGCTAGAGTGTTCTGTTTGCGGAGGGAGAACACCTGGGGGAAGAAACAAGTAAGGATCCAAAGCTGTGATCCTTTGTTGTAAGGCAAACGTTTGGAGTCACAGCGCCGTATCATTCTCTGACCCACCTTCTCCATGCTGCCCTGGAGAGCACTGCAGTAACTGCACTGCCCAAGAAAGGTCAAACTTTTCTTGCTCAGAATATTCAATTCATATCTCGTCTCTTCTGTGGTGGCACACCACAGTGTTTGGGCAGCCCCCCCGATCTCTGCTTCCGTAGGGCTGGGTAGGAAAGGAATGGACTATGTCAGGGCTGGGGAATGTGTAAACTCTTGCCAGGATAAGCCTAGCTTTAATGACTACTGGCGTTAGCAGGCTACTCTTCTCTCCAAGAGATGATGTGAGATTTGTTACAGAACACATTAGATAGGATATTCCACCTCCCACCCCCGCCACCCACCCCCCCCCGGGTAGGGCAAAAGCATGTAGATTTAAGCAGGGAAAAAGAGTTAATTGCATTTTGACAAATTTACTACCATACTTAGCAAACAGCATAAATGAGAGAGATCTGTATTAGTCAATCAATTTCTAATGGAGATTTAAAAAGAGGAACATCTTTACCCATGCAATATGTCATTTGATAAAAATGGGCTATCCAGAAACCTAAAAACATAACTAACTACTCTTAGTCTTCTACCTTCTGACTGCTGAGAGCAATACCAGTTTCACCATTATTCAAATACTAAGGATTGGAAAAGTTTGAAGGTAAACTCACATCAACATTTTTACTTTTTCCAATGCATTAAGAAAAATACCAAAACCTGAGATTAACTCCCAACAGAAAACAAGAGTGTGGTAAGGAAAATGACAAAGAATCATCTTGTTTTCTGCTATGGCATGTGATCTTTTGGCTGGTTTTCTGCCTACAGCTGAACATATGCCCTGTAAACCCCTTAACAGCATCAGAACCTCTGGATGCCACCACAATTTGCCCATGTCTGGGCAGAGACCCTTACAGCAAGAATGTGACAATTCTCCTTTCTTTCCACTGCCACTGTTAATTCGTCTTCGGTCCCTTGATTTTTCTTTCTTAATTCTTTTCCTTCCACACTTCATGGCTGCCAGCAAACCCTGTTTCAGGAGACTTGATGTGCTGGTGGTTGTCTCACTGCCATCCCTTTGCAAGCCCACAAAATCTTGTCTTGTGCTTGTCTACCAAATAAATACACACTTGTCAGTGAAGAAATGTCATGGGAAATAATTAGCTACTGAAACATAGGCTCTGAAGCGTTTTCTTCTGGCTGTAAACATGTTGGCTGGGGACATAGTATCCTCAGCCACCCATGGCGCCCTGCAAATGGTGGCTGCCCTGTTCCTGCAGGTGGCCGCTTCTCTGGGTATCATCCTTGTCGCTGGTGTTGTGGGCTGGGTGTGGGGCACTCACTGTTCAGTTTCACTCCAAAAGAAAAATTTGAGAGAGCAGCTCTTTGCCAACCCATTTCTAAGGGCTCAATTGCTGCTGTTAGCAAACCATTAGCGGACCAAGCTCCCTGAGAAGGGGTGCGAGTGGAGCACTCAGGGTACTTCAGCTTGGGCTTGTCCCCAGAGGCAGCCATGGCAGAAGTGTGTAGGTCATCCAAGGAGGGTCTTGAGAAATGGACTTACCTGCAAAAACCTGGGGAAGAGACGGCTTTTATCAATGCCAATGAGGATGTGTAGGATCTCCAATACAGATAACAACTGGCAAAGGCGCATTACAAGTCCTATGGAGTAAAATGTGTCGGCCAACGAATCTACAAAGTGAAGAGCAAAATTAGAGGGTGGTTATATAGTAAAAGTCTGGACCAACTACTGGGTTTGCTCTTGCCCTATCACGCCTGGAGAGGATGAGAAATAAGGTTCACACAGTGCCAAACTTTTGGGTAGCAGAAGCAAAGCTTTGGGGAGGGGAGGAGGCAGACTGCGTGTGTGGCTCTGACACAGAGATGGGAAGCTGAGGAAAGAATGGGATCTCCTGTACTTGATGCACTGGCAAACACTGTGCAGGATGTGTTGGTTTAGAGATACCATTTTTTGATATTTCTAAATGTGAGGAAATGTTTAGGAAATGTATGAGGAATGGCTAAACATGAGGAGATGTTGAGTTCCTGCCTGTTTCTGTACCCATGGCACTTCCTAACATAAGCAGACGATAAAGTAGGTCTATTATGTGCCTGCAACTGTCCACCATTATAAATCACTTTATATTTCCAGTCACTAGTTTTCTATTTTTGTGCCTTAACCCCAGGCACAATGGAAAGAGAAATATGTTATAATGTTTTTGGATGGAGAGAGTATGTGCAATAACCACAAATACATTCCCTCCTAGTCGCTTCGATGAGATTGATATTCACCAAAATGACTGAACCTGGTCACATTTAGGTCTATCTCTTAAGTGAAATGTTACTGCTGAATATTAAAGCTCATTAGCAAAACAAAAGCTTCGTTCCTGACGTGATACAGGCAGAATGAAGGTACCAGTAGTTTGTTCATCCTTTTTAACAGAAGAAACAATGCTTTTCTAATAGAAATTACAGCCCCTGATATTTTATGTACACCTATTCAGAATCCTAACTTCATCTCTAATTTGACACCTCTGTGCATCACTGCCTTTTAAAATGTTTAAGGAAAATATCGAAAGAATCCTACCTTTTCCAAATGACATGAACCTGATGATCATATTTGTAAATATCCAGGAATGTCCACAGAATTGCATTAAGTCATACACGAAGAGGTAGGTGTTCATCATAAAGCTGTGGAGCTGAAAATGATAAAGCAAACTGTATGACTTACTACAACATTCAAGCTTTTTGACCTCTAGGAATTGCACCCTCTTTGGACATGTTAGTAAATCAAAGTAAAACTGCTGAAATGTAAACAGATCAGTGAAAACTGTCTGTGTCTGTCAGTGGCCACGGAACAGTTCTCTCCCTAAGCGACCAAAGGCTCCCTTTGTTGGTGCACCCAGGATATGCCCAGAAAAATTTGCTGAGTTTCCACTAGCGATTAGGGTGATCTGCGGCCATAGAGTGAAACTTGTGCCTCCAGAGGAAAAAGTAGCTAAACAAAGACACTGCACCAAGTGCTGGATTCACGCCTGAGCCCCTTGGCTTGGCACTGCCCTGACGGTGTGGCCAGATGCCAGGGACTGCTGGCATCCCACCTTCCACAGCCCTGCTGAGGGATTGGGACTCCTGCAGACTCCGGCCTCGGGATTTCCACATTTGGGTGAGGTTTATCCTGTTCATCCCAGGAGACACGCCTCTAACACACACTCAAGACAAGCTTAAAGTAGAATGCAGATAACTTGCCATGTCTCCAGCAGACAGCGTATTTGTAAGTATTTATAAAAATGTCGGTGAAGAAATGGAAAAGAAAGGCACATTTCAATCTGCTTTTAAGTGATGCGGTCTGAAGGATACCTGTCTGTCTCTTTTTTTTAACCAACTCGCTCTACAGGTTTTCCAGATAAACGTTAAATTAGGGTCTTTGTCTTTCTGCACAGCCTGTGTTTCAGGTTGCCTTTAATGAAGTGAATCTTGTCCTATTGGAGCAGACTAACTTTTGTAGCTATTCTAAACTAATTTTGATAGGTAGTCTGACTTTTTGCAGAACTTTATAGGCTCTGGAGATGCTTAATTGCCCTTTCACATTAATGTATTTTCTTCTGACTTATTCCAGAGAGAGAGACTTGCCTGTCCTCCAGCTATGAAAAGGACTGTCTACCCTTCGGGGAAATTAATTTGTTAATTTTCTACTAGAATTTATCTCCTATATTTGACCACTTAATTTCCTGCCCCAGTTACTAGTAAGAACACTTTAAGCTGCCCCTTGATCCAGTGTGTTCATGTGGTATGTTTCTGCTATCAAACTTTATTTCGTTTGTATCTCTACATTATGATAAATGCATACATGGCATTCCCCGCATTGGACCAAGACCATAAATAACAATACACACTTCTGTAAATTGATCTAGATAATCTGATCTTGTACATTTTTAAGCTAAGTATATCCCAGAGAGGTCGTATAAAATGCCTTTCTTCCTCTCTCCCTGTTATGCAGGATGGCCGCTATTCACATCATCACTTCTATAAGCACAGAAAGATTTGTTGGTATAATTTACTTTCTAAGAGACACCAATGCCCTTTGATACTATGGAAATAAGGCATATGAGGACCAGACAAAGGAACGTATTCCACAAACACTCCTTTTGAGAAAAGTATGATACAACTGAGTTGGACTAAAGTCCAGCGAGCTCCATAAATACTGACCCCCAAATCCCATCTGCCTTATTACTGAATGACACTCTTGTGATAAGGAAAAAAAAGATGGGACACTGTACATTACAAAAAGGCAAAAAATTAAGAACATTGTTGTGATTTAAGAAACAAACAGTCTTATTACTGGATAGATAAGATTTACTGTAACTGGTAGGAACGTTACAGGAACAGTTATAAAATTCTTGTGGCTCTCCAGTCAGCACCTCCACCAGTCCCTTTGGTCTGTTATTGCCATGTGGGCTTTGCATGGGATGCAAGCTGAGTGTATGGTTTCTCTCTTCCTTTGAAGTTTAGTTTGCTACATCTGTTTCTTATCCTCAGAACTTGTTTTTCAGTGATTTGGGCTTATTTTCTGAACTTTTAATCCATTGGCTGGCCAGAAAATTGTTGTCTTTACAATTCTTAAGCCGCTTAATCTTGGCTAAACCAGGGCGTAACCATGAAGACATTTGTAAAAGCAGCTTCACACTAGTGTTTTGGCAATATGGCAGCTGTTGCATGTCAGAACTCATCATCTTTAAAATGTACTGGCAGCTACTGAAATGTATACACACTGTTGGCATTTATGGAGGGCTCCAGAGTGCCAGTGAAGCATAGAGATGTGCCAGCGGGCAGAGTGCCGGTGTTACCTGGAGGACCAATCCCGGCCACAGAGCTGTGAGCAGCACAGTTCGCTCACTTAGTGATGCTCTCCACTGTGTGAAGGAACAGCCCTGATCTCAAAATGGGGTTTCATCCTACTGTGTTAATCCCTGCACAAAAGGTATCTCAGACCAAAGAGAAGCCTTTGGCAACAGTGAAGAAATCTGCAGAGAACAAAAGGTGATTGCACTGTAATCAAAGGAAACTGAAATGTTACTGTTCTCTAAGGTCTTTCTCATCCAAAGGCTGATCTCTTTACCTAGAGAACCAGAAGCAGAATGAGGATAACCTGTTTCAGTGTCCCAAGAGTTTTGTGTCACAACACAAAACTCCGCAGTCTGCTTCTATTTGGAAGGTCACTGGCAGAAGAGATGGGCTTTGCTTAGATGTCCTGCTCCCCTCGGTTCACAGCAGGGATCGTCCCACTTTTACCTCACAGAGCCTGCTTCTGCAGCACCCTTGCAGACAAAACACTGACTAGCAATCCACCAGCTCAGCGGTGTTCCGTTCCTGACCCTGCCCTAGACCTGCTGACTGACCTTACAAACCTCATGTAGCCTCCCTGCTGCCTGCTTTGTAAAAGGGACTTGCTGCTTCATTTATTCCTTGTAGTGTGATGTCCTTTAACACTTTCAAGTTGCTTTCCTTCAAAGGCATTGGGGGATCGCTGCACATTTCAGTACTCTGCCTGCATTGACGGCAGGAGAGAGAAACAGACATGGGTCTCACAGTAGAGAGACCCAGAAGGCTGGACTTGCTGTCTGTTGTCTTAGTTATCCGGTCCACTTTACTTACTCTGGCTGATTTTGTACCAAATACATTGAAATGCTCGGGATGCATTTATCACATTTATGATCAACCTTGATTAGTGGAAAACTTTATCTACTTTCTTTCTGGACTCAAAACCAAAGAAACTAGATGAAACATAAGACCACTCAGAACTAGCAGACACAGCAGCATGGTCCCAAACATCCTCTTTTCCCTTTCATTCACCAGCAGAGATTTTACCAGTGATACAGTTTTAGCTTGCAAAGCCTGACATATTTCCACAGTCAGAAAAATCACGTAAGTTTAATCGTTGCATTTTATTATTTTTAGCATTAAGGTCTTTAATGTGTCTCTGCGATAGCTATCATCTGAGGTGAGTATGGAGGTAGGTGCCCTCAGCGTCTGAAGGGTGGTCAGGACCACGTCCCCCTTGAGCTAAGACAACAGGTAGGACAGCAGAAGCACCCAGCTCAGGGCAGCCCTTGGCCCAGCTGTGCGTCCCTTGCAAGGTGCCAGGATGAAGGCCACACTCCGGTCCGTCGCAGGGGTGGGGGGGGGTGGGGATTGCACGCCACTGCCTTCCCCCGCGCACATGAGGAAGCAGCCCTCACGCTGAAACCAGACAGCAAGGTTCCTTTTTTTTTTTTTTCCCTGAAGGAAAGGTCTGCTAGAAAAGCCCCTCTGATGACAGTTTCCTTTTAAGTCATGTTGGTCTGAACTTCTACCCCTTCCCCCTCCCACTCCTGCGACAAGCTGCAAGCGCTATTGCTGGGGAAGAAGAAAGGTGCTGAGAACCAGCACAAAAGATGTACTTTTCTC
>NW_009649951.1:5004995-5014524 GCF_000708025.1 Charadrius vociferus
CCCCCCCCGCTTCCTTTTCGCATTTGAGGTCACCTGCGCTCAAAAGACATTACCTGTTGCACTGTTACGGGTTGCTGCTGTGCTGCTGCTGCTCCTGATCTTTCTCCTTTTTCCTCTCCACAGCTGCAACAGCTGTTTGTTAGGAGATCACCCCTCCTCTTTCCTCTTCCTCCACCCCACGACGTCACTGTTTGTAGCACTAAGCAGGAACAACACTGCACTTCCTGAAAAAGGAGTTTCTGACCCCAAATATCTCCTCTCCATTTGCCCGGCTCCTCACCCAGCCTGGCCTCGCCCAACCTAACCTACCCTAGCCTAAACCTAACCTAGCCTAGCCTAAATTGGTTTCTTGCTGTTGTACCAGCAAGTTAGCCTGTCAATCCCACTAACTTTGTCTTTTAACCCAGAGCAATATTTTGAAGGATTACTGAAGAAGTAAAAAATTAAAAATTTGGTTTTCTCTTCTGTTTCAACCATCAGCACTAAAACAATGATAACACCACCATCAAATGATAAGGAAGGCTGGGAGCATAGCATAAAAGGAGCACTTTAAATTGCTTCAGATAGAGGAAACAATTTTCTACTTCTTATCTAGAAATGTCTATTTATTCATGCCCCTGCAAAATATGGGCACTGCTGGCAGAGGAAATGTATGTGTGCATCCTAGTTTACTTCTGCCCTTAAGCATCTGGGATATCTCAGCCTAAATCAGATGAAGAAAAATGTCATAACATGTTTATAAACTCCCTTCTGCCAGAAAACACTGACACTCACGGTGAAAGCACATCCCATCCTACAGTGAAATTTGATGTTATGACTGAAGAAGTTACCAAGGACATAATGAGCACAGGATGTTATGTGTAAGTATAAAAATTCTGGGGAAAAAAGTGTGCCTTACTGGGTCTCATCCCTACTGCGAGTGGTGTTGAGCTCCTGGCAAGACCACCTCCGCTCCCTGTGGTGTTCTAGAGAGGTGAGAAATGCCTCCCTGGCAAGCAGGTGATTTCCTGGCAAACACAGCAGGACACTGTGTTTTTCCTGGTCACATCTCCCATCTGGGAACTTAGCAGAAGGGTGTTGCAGTTATGCCTGGCTTTCCTGCTGGTGTGGCACTTTCACTCCTCAAGAATCACCACCTTTTCCCAGGCTAAAGAATGTATTTCTTTCTCAGGAGGAAATAATAAATCAGTGTTAAATAAAGGGTTAAACAATCAAACAAACGACTCGGCCCACAGCTCTTGCAAAACAGCTCCCACACCGATTGCCTCCGGGAGGACAACTGGTGTGACTAACACTGCCAGGAGTTAAGCTCAGGACGGTAACAAGATCCAGCCGTAGGAAGAACAGCTCTTTTCAAACATCAGGCAAATACGTAAAAGCAACAAAATCCCACCTCGCTTTGTGATGTGGAAAATCCCTCTTGTGGGCAGCCGCCAAGTTAAAGATGACAAGGGCACCTGCAAGAGCTGGCGAGTGGGACACCGATGCCCTTGTGTAGTGCTGGCCGCCCCTGTGGCACATCCTGGCAGGAGGCAGGGGGGCAGCTGGGGTGGCCCGGGCAGCCCACAGCCCCCTGAGCAGTGGGGCAGATGCCGGGACTCCTGCACCAACCCGTGCTACTCTGCCCCAGGCAGGGCTTTAGGGCAAAACAAGCGGTGCTGAGGAGGTGGTGCCCACCTCTGGAGTCTCTTGAGGGCTTTCCTGTGACAGCAGTTTGGCCCCGTGGACTGGATGCTCATTGCTTGCTGGGAAAAACAATCTCCTGGCGTGATGGCATGCAAGAGGAGTGATGTTGTCCTCCAAAAGGAGTGATGCTGGTGCACTCCAAGCCTGCCCTGTGATGAGGAACGAGGCATCGCAAGGCGAAACAGCTAGAAAATTTCCTTCAGAGGTGTACTGAGCTGAGCTATAGCACTATTATAAAGACACTCATTTGAGTGGCAATGCACTGCAGTGGTGGAACCAAGGTACAGGGCTCATAAATCCACCACTACATGGATATTCAAATTATTCTTTGGGACATGTAGAATACAATTCAGCCAGTGGGTTGTAGTAGATTTGGCCAATCCGACCTGATGCTAGCCCTTAGGATCTGTTTTTCACAAGAAAACTCTTAAAAAAAACAACTTGAAGTTGAAAACACATGTAAGGTCTTTTTAGCTGCGCGATTTGCAGTGGTGTTTTTGTAGTATGATGTCCTGAGGGTATGAGAAAGGAAGATCTGTAACAAGAGGTAACAGCTTTTACTAGACTAGATGGAAGAGGGAATGCTTCTGGGCACAGAGGGTTTGGAGAAAGGCTTTTATGCTTGAAACATTTGACAATTTTGTAAGCTGCAAAGGCACTCAGGTAAAAGCAAATATTAAATGATAGTATTGGCACACAAGTTAGCTGGATATGGGAAGACTAGAATAAGACCTGGAAAAAAATCTAGCTTTCATTTTTGGAAAATAAACTTTATTCTCCACTCCAGCTACTTCTCTTGCAGACAAACTTCTGTCTATAAACTACTTAACTAGCCAAAAAAAACCCTAAACCTTTTATGTAACTGCCAGTATCTCTTAAAACAAGCTTCATGACTGTTGAGCATGTGTTAAGCCTGAGACTCCTGGATTTCTCAAAATGTAAATGGATTGTAACTGTGTTTGGTTTCTCTGCGTCATGAGGTGGGAAAAACACATTCTGTCTGGGCATGTCGCTTGTGTCAGGGGGTGCTTTCTGTGTAAATCTAGCGGTCCTGAAATGTCTCACGTGATATGGAAAGAACATCATTCTCTTCAAGTAGGAAACATCACTAGGATAAAACGTCTGCTCCTTTTATGCATAGATTTTGTTTCCAAATCTTTGCTACAAAAGCAATATGCAGATGTGTCTTAAAATCAACTTTCAGTGTTCCTAGCTGTTAACTTTATGTCTCCTTTTCTCCACGACTAGATTTTTTGGCTACTTGAATTCAAGCCCATGTTTTGGCCAGTGGACTACACTAGTTTAAGCACTGGTAAATCACAGCTCTTAAACACGTGCTTAACTGGAAGGACACACTCCGGCGCTGTTGACTTCAGTTAAAGAGTAAATCCCGGGCTGGCTGGGGGCCATGGGGCTGATGCGGTGCAGTACTGGACACTCCTGTTTCTCACTAGCAGGCAGAGTATTTGCCCAGTGCTGTGTGGTGTTTATGTCGTGTGACCAAGACTGCCAGTGAGAAAAGGAAGGCTGTGCAGAGGCAGCAGAGGAAGCAAACTCATCTCCGGACCACAAGCAACAGGGGAAAGTGTCAATGTTTTTGTCTGTACTCTCAAACTGGGCAAAAGAGGAGGCAGCGGTCGTCCCAACTTCACGTCTCTCACACCCTGGTGATTTTGTAATTCCAGTGGAGACCCCAGCTTGAAAAGAGGTCCTGCCTCACCGGGGCTAACTTGCTGGTGTCATCTCACAGAAGAAGTCGCACCAGACAAAGTTCCTGGCTGCTTTAAGGTGAGGAAACATGTACTGGGTGAGCAAGCATTGTGCCCATAAGGGTCCACCAAACAGACACAGAGCTGGCAGGAGTTTTAGCTTTACAATTTAATCAGGCGAAAAATGGATGAAGTTTGGAAATGCTTTTGGAGAAAAAACAAAGAACAAACAGAAAAAAAACACCCCAAAAAACCCCAAACAGTCTGCGTGGCTTTGGCCACCTCTGAGTGATCTTTTGCATTTACCATCTTTCAGGCAGTTTGGCTCCAATGCAGGCAGGGGTATTTCAGAAAATGCAGACTGGTGGCATTTCCTTGCCACTGCCCTGCAGCTGGAGCAGGAGGAAGGATGGGGGAAGCCATACAAAAGCCTCCTGCCAGCTGCTGTCCAGACTTCCCAAAATGTCACTTGAAGGAGATGTGACAGCCTTACCCTCCTTACTTGTCACTTACTGGGAGTCTCTGAGGGAGCAGGTCATCTGGTCTCTAGATTGACCTTTGTACTCGCAACCAGCCCTACAACTCTGCAGGAATGTGTTGATTTTTGGGAGTCGTTACAGGTGGAGGTAATCAATAGACAACTACTGGCTGTGCTCTCAGCTTAAGATAGAAACGCAAACCGTTGTGCCTTGATAATATACCTTAATCCTGTTTTTCATAAAACTATTTCTACATGGAAGCAACTTATCGTTATGATGCAAAGGATGACTTCTTTTTGGGTCAATTATTAGAACCTGATTCGACTGTTTTTAAAGAATCTGAATCTGCATATTCAGGCACAATATAATTTATTTTTTTAGGGTAACAATTTTTTTACAATTTAATTTTCTTATAGGAAGTGTTGTAAGTAGCATCACTCATTTCACACTTTTAAAAAAATATCCTTTATCCTTAAGTAGAAGTTCCTGTCCTTCCTTCTCACTCCCAACCAGCCTTTTTTCAGCAGAGTAGGAAATTCACTGGTTTTGCTAGGGAGGCTGTGAAAGGATTAAATAAATATAAAAGACATACCCAGTTTTGAAATGAGTAATGGTTCTACAGTCTCTGTGCTTCCCAGTTCCCTGCACTCAGTTTCATTGCTGGATGAGACCCACAGGCCCATCAAATATGCCGCTACAATAATAAGGAGGAATTACTGCTTGATAGGCTGGGAGATTCCCCTTTTTTAAGTGTTGGCCATTACCAACTCGCTCATAATGGAAGTTGTGATAATAGCTTCTGACATTTTCTAGGAGTTTAATGGTTTGTACAAATAATGACCATTACCCCGCTATCATGCACCAGGAAGGAGAAGGAGATGTGCCCTATTTTTCTGGGGTTTTTTTGCTTGTTTTTTGGGGTAGTTTTTTGGGGGTTTTTTTTGTTTTTAAAAAATGGAAGAGAGAAAATGAAGGGTTTAGTATCTGGAAATAATTCTAGTGACTAGTAATCACATTCAGCACAAATCTTTTTTAAATACATGTGAGTAGCTGTGACAGGATTTAACACTGGTCCCAAGGACAACAGCATGAGTAGCAGGAGCTTATTTTTAACTAGCAAAAAATTGTAATCACAAGAAAAGATCTGTTACAGCCAATGTGAGCTTTTCCCAAAAAGTGTAGGACGGAACTGAGTCCACCGTAAAGCCAGAGAGACTTGAAGAGAAATTATATTAATTGCTTGAAGAGAGAACAACGCTTTTAAAAATGTTTGAAGTCAAAAAAGCTTTTTTTTTTTTTTTCTGGTAGAAGAAAAGCTTTCTGTTCTATATAAATATGTCTGTCAAGATATTTCCTTTCTGGGAAAAAAGAACAGTAACCCACAGTACTCCAGCTAAGTCCAGAGGAAATTGTGTAGGTTCTGGCCTACCAAGATAAGAAACTTCAGGAGTACAGCCGACAATATGAGTTACATGGTGGTAACTGGTGTGCAGGGGGCAGAACCGCTATTTGAAATGTCAATATTTAAGCTCCTTAATGTGGATTTTGACTTTGAAAATGCATTACTACGTTTTAACAGTTAACTGTGTTTACACCCACCCTTTCAAAACCAGATTATATTACTTACCTTGAAGATTGAATTCTTCATTGCCAAAGGTAATGTAGTTTTAGGATGCTAATTGCAAGCACTTGGGCTCAGGAAGGTTTGTCTTAGGAAATGAATCAACCTTGCAGCCTCTTGTGGAGAGAACTGAGGCAGGACATGCATGTCTCTGCTCATCTACTCATCAGCACTCGTAAGGCCCCACCTTGAATACTGTGTTCAGGTTTGGGACCCTCTCTCCAAGAAAGACACTGAGATTCTGGAGCGTGTCCAGAGAAGGGCAACGAAGCTGGTGAGGGGTCTGGAGCACAAGTCTTATGATGGAACTGTCGTTGTTTAGCCTGGAGAAGAGGAGGCTGAGGGGAGACCTTGTCGCTCTCTACAACTACCTGAAAGGAGGTTGTAGCGAGGTGCGGGTCGGTCTCTTCTCCCAAGTAACAAGTGATAGAATGAGAGGAAATGGCCTCAAGTTGTGCCAGGGGAGGTTTAGATTGGATAGTAGGAAAACTTTCTTCATCAAAAGCGTTGTCAAGCATTGGAACAGGCTGCCCAGGGAAGTGGTGGAATTGCCATCCCTGGAGGGATTCAAAATACAGGAAGACAGTGCTTAGATACATGGTTTAGTGGTGTCTTTGGCAGTTAGGTTGATGGTTGTACTTGATGATCTTTAAGGTCCCTTCCAGCCTAGACGATTCTATGATTCTGTTCTATGATTACCACTTACCGCTGTTTCACCCCCAGCCCCCTGAAATTAAAACAGAGGGTTTGCTGTTCACATGAGCCATGAATTTCAATTTTAATGTTGTACAGAGAGAAAAAGAATTCATCCAGGACACAACTAATGAAGAACCTAAATTGTGTTCGGAAGCAAGGTGGGCTTAGCGGTGCACTGCTGCCCTCCAGTTTGCAGAATGGGCTGTGGCACTGGCACATCTGCAGCCTGAGAAGAAAGATTGTCCTCGCTTTCCCTGTCAAGAGTTTGCTCCTCTAGCAACACTCAGCACTGAAAAAATCCTTTGCACTTTACCAGGATTTCTTGATGTAGAAGTGTGGGAAACACTACACTGATATAAATTACTTATCCTTGCTTGTATGAAGATTAGTAGGAAGATTTTTGGACATAAAAAATCACAGCCACCTGACTGGAAAGTATCAAATACAATCTTACTTGCTTTGTTCACCTATTTTTGCTTGGCATTGAATTTCTGAAGCAAAGTAGATTCATTCTATCAGTCAAAAGTGAGGACTGACACTTCCTTTTAAGATTTATTCTGTTTTTTTCACCCTCGTTTCTTGGTCTCCCCTCCGCTCACTCCCTGGAAGGATCCAGTGCTCTTCCACAACCAGGAGGGGGAAAACAGTTTAGGGCTACCCCTGACAAGGGTCAGGCTGGGTTGGAAGGGGTGAGGACTGGCAGGATGCATCAGTCCACAGGCGCTGTCTCCTCAAGGAGCAGTTCCTGACCCTGTCTCCAGCCACCACTGCAACTTCCCTATGGCTGCTCTGAAGGACTTCACAGATGTCCTTCCTAGCAAAAAGAGCTAATCCTGAGTGATTATTTGGAGAGTTATTTCCACAGGCTTTTGTCCTGTTTTGCTTTGGGTTTTTTCTCTGCTTTGGGTTTAGCGTTTTGGTTTGTTTTGTTTTGTTTTTCAATTTAAAAATGAAGTAAAGCCAGAGCTGACAGAACAGGCCAAACTCATGTAAGAATTACTTTGGACAGCTGTAGCTGACAGTGACTTGTGAATAATTTTTTTCCAGAGTAGAGTCTGGAATAAGCATTCGTCAGTTCTGCTGTAGCTACTCTGAAGTTTCATGTGGGATACAAGGCGTTTGACCCCAGTCCCGTAAACCCACTCCAGAAAACAGCCTATGCATAGATGAAACCCTATCACTTTTAGTGCAGTTTCCCCAAAAGCACAGCACAGCACATGCAAACAAGGTGCTCTGAGACTAGCCCTGAGCACAACCACAACTGTGGCTGGGGCCTATGCTGCACAGCACTGGTGCCTGAGTCCTACGAGAAAATTTATGAAACTTTTTGGCCTACAAGCAGTCCCATCTGGGAAGGATTTTGTTCCATCTATGTTAAATTTTCTGCAGGGACTTGGGATTTCACATTCACTATTTTATTGATTTCCATTTAAATGTAATAGATGTTAAAAACTATATTTTGCTATATTTGTTTAACTGCTAGAAAAATGCTAACTGGAAGAAATACCAGAGGGTTTCCGTTAGCCAGGGGCATAATATACATCTTCTATGATACAGCTGACCTGGTAACACAATGGTGGTAAAACACAGATTGCTCCAAAATGTTACAATGGCAAGGAGGAGAGGATCTTCTGTCTTTTCAGCTTTCTCCCTTTACCTTAAAGACACTTTACCTTTCTTTAAAAAGTAAGAGTAAAACACAGATATATTGGTTTGCTATTTTCTTTTTCCTTTTTATTTGTTTAGCAGCTATGTCTGTACCAGGGTCCCCATCTTTAAACAGGTCTTCCAGACATTATCTCAGTACGAATAATTTCTGTTACAGTTGACCAAGGAGTAACTGAAATCAAATGCTGGTTTATGAGCTGCTGTCCACCATCTCTGAGATATTCTTCTTTCTTTCAATAATAGTTCATTATTCTTTCAATTCCCTTCAGTGAACCCAATAGCAGTTTATTGATAAGCAGCATGCTCATAAAGAGCTGAAACACCGTCTTGCCAAATATACACATACGTTCACCTACAATGCTTACACTTGTCTATAATCTCACTTTGCCCTCTAGTGCCCATTCTGTTTTTTTTTCCTGCACTGCAAAGTAACCTGTTAACTGAAATGTCAAAACACATTTTTTGTTAATGGTGCTGAGATTTTAAAGGATAATTATGAACTAAAAAGAAATGGTATGAGAGTTTCTGAAAAATTAGTGGGCCATAAATTAACATATTCCTACTGCAGGCAAGTGAGGCAATAATAACCGGGATCCTTCATGAGAGAGCCGCTGAGAATATTTCCAAGTTTCAGTAAAAATGTGGCCATTTCAGTAGCAGTTTACTGCATTACAGAAGCCACCTAGGCTATCAGAACCAGAAAAGTAAGTAGGCTGAATGTCCTTTTATTGTACAGGCTTGAAGAAGTGCACAAAAAAAAAAAAAAAAAGAGCAGCAGAAATAAGATTTGAAACACTCTAGCAGGCCATTTCAAGTGCTGTTACTTACAAAGCCCAAGAAATACACATTTTGCTGTAACATTTGTGGCAGGGTGTCACCAGGCAGAAAAATGGCTCTGATACTTTGCTCTGTTTCTTTGGTCTTTTCTGTTCTGGACCACGGTGAAATTCTTAGCTGGTTTTATTTCTGGTATTTTAGCTTCAGACCTGATACCCATGTCTCACATCACTTCTTTAGCTTGCATCCATGAGTGGTAGAGAACGAAATATGTACATCCTGCAAAAAAGACCAGTGTCATAGATATGGTACCTGAGATCTGATGTGTTATTGCTATTTTTCTTACCAGTCAATTTATTTTTTTTTAAATGTACTTTTGTATTATCACCCTTTTGAATGATACTCTTCTGAATAGCTGAAGACCAGGGAAAGTTTTAATGCGGTTCCTCACCTGATGCTTAAACAAACCTCTGTCAATTTCAGCCCTCTGGCACTACCATCACCCTCTCGTGGCAGCCACAGCCCACTCCTCTGCTTCTTTATGCCAGACCCAGAAGCCTGTGCCAAATATACATCAGCCTTGGCCACAGGAAATAGCTTTTTTTTAAAGTTGTTGGGTTTTTTACCAATATTCATTAGGTAACAGAGCCTGGGTGTAAGTCTGCTTTCCCCCTTACTAACATACAGCAACTGGATAGGGAAAACACAGCCATTTGAAATAGGGTTGCCCAGGGACAATTTCCCAAGGATAAAATCTCAAAGAAATTAGTGGATTTTTGCCCAGTTTGTTACAAGTTGTTTTAAAGAATTTTATTATATTGCCATTATTACTCAAGGCTATGTGGTTTGGAGGGGAAATTCATTGGAATACCAGGGGCTGTATGTTTCTGTGC
>NW_009649951.1:5014579-5023105 GCF_000708025.1 Charadrius vociferus
TGCAATAATAAAACACAGCACTGAATGGTGACGTTTGAGATGGCAGTAGCCTGGACGAATACGCCTATAAGCAAGTAGGATGTGCCACAGGCAGATGTGGCTTCAGGGTACTCTTATATAGAGAAGTTATTTCAATATATTGAAATATACAATAAACTATATTATTGGCTTTAGCTTGTGAAAGTAGTTAAACACAGCAGGAAGGAAATAAAGCCTTTCCCACAGATAGTTAGAGGAGGAAAAGACCCTTCAATTGAAAGTAACAATGTCCAACTGAGAAGTTACTGCAGAAGCCATATCTTATGCAAACAATATCCTATGTAGAAAAATCCTTCTAGAATTACTTTACCTCTTTGAACAAAGCAATCGTTAGAAGGACTCAAATCTATAAAAAAAAAATACATTCTTGGAAAAGAGCATACAAGCTTTGAAAGAATAATGAATGGTCTCAACCTAAGCCACGACCACCTAAATAAACAATATACCACTATATTTTTGATGCAGACTCAATCAGTACAAATCTAGCAATTCCTGTAAGGTGAGGGATGTGTAGTCCATTCACAAATATATGATTCTCTGTACGTAGGTGAAACAGAGATGGCAAGTGGCAGCACATTTTCTCAGCAGAAAACACCATAGGATGACACTATTTATCATAAGGTTACAATCCCTTCCAATGGCGTAACCTTCACTGAAAAGTCATCTAGATTAATTTGTAGCTAGTGTAGGCACTTTGCTTACCAAGGGAAAAATGTACTTACATTGAATAATGCATTACATTTGCAAAAATAAATTTCAGCAACATCATTATTTAAATATGATCCAAATGAACTAGAAGCACTGCCACAAAATAGATTATAGAAAAAATAATAAATAGAAATATTTTTAAAGCTAAGTTATGTCAGGTCAAAATCTTTGTACCTTAGTTGTTAAGCTTCCTTATGACTTTATCAATCAATTGAAGACATCTCCTCATTTCTGCACGGCTGATCTCCAAGGAGCACAGGTTGTGTTGTTTGTCCTTAAGAAAACAGTCTATTTTTTGGAAGTACTTTTTCAGTTTCAGCCTGTTGACTTCTTTACTCCGAAAATAGTGAGTTTGCTTCTTGATTACACACGCCTCCAATTGCTCAATTTGCTGATAAAGTCCATTTTGGAATTGTTCTAAAGCTGTCCCATCCCAAGCAGCTAGAGTCAGATTTTTGCTAAAGATATAGAAGATGTGTTGGAAGATCTCTTCAATGGCCATTTTGACAGTCTCCTTCTGTCTGGGCTTTAGCACCTGCTCAGGAAATCTGAAGGACTTTTTCTCTCTTAGACATTGTTGAGGAAACTTTTTGCCCATTCTGTCCAAAAGTTGCAGGCTGTTCTCAATCACTTTTCTTTGCTGTAAAGGAAGGTGATTACATTGAAGACTGCAGGTGGTGGTGGTGCACAACAGTATGAGGCCAATCTGTATCAAGCCAAAAGCATTCATGATAAAGATAAGCTCCCACGTCCTTCCTTTCCTGTGTATAAATTCTGAGAGAGTGGCTGGGATGCTTGAAGATCATTCGTAGCCTCCTGTTTCTTCAAAATCTTGAAATTTAATTATTCTGTAGGAGAAGTTTTCTTTCATCATTTTTTGGTTTTTAAGGTTTTCCCCCTTGTGTATGCTTTTGACACTTACCACTTTCATTTTCTGCTTTATGACTTCATTGTCTTTTTTTTTTTTGGCAACTTTCTTTTTATTTCAGATGGATATTAGAATGTTATATATATCTTAGATTATCTATTCCCTCTCCCCAAAAAATTCTACAGTAAGTATGATATGATGAGAATTTAAAAGAATAAGTTACAGAGATATCCTTAGTTTCTTAATATGTTAGTAGTGGAAGAATACATTGAAATAAAATAACACTCTCAGCAATGGGTCAAGGACCTGCTGAATACTACTGCCATCCTGTCTCCACTGCATGATTTATACTTCCAAAATTCAGTTAAGCTTTCTCTACCTGTTTTCATTCAGGGAAAATATTTTCTTTCTCCTCACCTTTATGTCTCTTGACCATTTAGACTCAAAGGACAAATATCCTATCATTAAAATATGAGTGTGTATATATATAAAAATGTGTATATGCATTAATACACTTACATGTATTTTAGTACATACACACTGCTAATTAAATGAGGCCATGTCACTTAAAGACTTAAGATGCAAAATTGCCATGCAAATACAAATGCTTACATGGGAACAGGTTGGATACTCGGATGAAATACTCCCCCCCCCCCCAGAAAATTAAAAAAAAAAATCCACCCCAGAAAAAACTCCCCCCCCCCCCAAGTAACTGAACAATAATATCAACGCCAGTAAAGCACAGGTCTGAATTCTGACAGTAAATGGGAAGCGAATGAATAGAGAAGACAAAAAATACTCTAAAATTCAGCCATTTGCTTTCCCTAGCCATATAACAGAGGAGGTTAGGACTACCACAGCACACTGGGAAACGTGGCTCCTGCTTTTGATTTTGTTTTGATGACAGCTAGTCTTAAACTATCGTTTTGCTGTCTCCCCAGCCTCCTGGGCAAACATATGTCACTGCAAAGGCAATTCTCTGCAGGTCATTACGTCTTGATGAAGAGGTCAGACCAACTGCTTTTTTAGTCTGAGGCCTGGCTCTGTATTGTTCTGTTGTTGCACCCATTGCTGTGTGGTTGGCTTCATTCCCAGTCTGGTAGTCACTCTGAGCAGATTTATGATACTATTTTAGGGCTTCCTTTGTGCTCAGCACATAAGTATTTGGGAGGCTTTAAAAAGTCATAAATTAAGCTAAGCACAATTATTCACATGAGCAAACTCCTTGGATACCCTGATGTTGCTTAAGCAACCTTGGATTGGATGTACTGCCAGTGTGAGGAAAAAAAGAATCCCTTATCACCTATAACAGTGTTAAATAAAGAGTAAGAACAATCAGAGCCATATATAAATGTACAACATGGGACCAAATCTTTTCACTTAGTGGGAATGTTTATTACTTTGGAAAAACTGGCCTGCAGTGAGATTTTGTTTTAGATACAAAATGGTCATGGAGATGCATCACTTTTGCAAAAATACAGCTGTAGAAGGTAAACACATAACATATTACAATCATCATGAAATAAATAAAAATTGTATTTAGTTCAAGAAAAATATTAAATACTGCTACAGCTATTTCCATGAGTTATACACAAGCATTTTTTTCCAAACTGTAATCATTATATGAGGCTAATCCTTCTACTGATTTAAACAGGTAAACTTCTTCACATTCATTGTATCTCCCAGACACTCAAGTTTTTCTTTCCTCTCGCAAAATACTTTTTTTACATGTTTCCCTCTCCATGAAGAGCTGGAGATGCCCTCCTGGGTGTCACAAAAAGGAGGGGAAAAATAGAGGATGGTCTTTTCCAGATTTCTTGCAAAGATAAAGCATAGAGCTGGACCGAGTGTTTTATCCTCTTACTTGTGTTAACAGTCAGTTGTCCACTCTTCCTCACAGAACAGTTATACTTGACTTAGTCCACTGGGTTTGGGGTTTTTTGTTGTTGTTGGTTTTTGGGTTGTGGGTTTTGTTGTTGTTTGATTGTTTTTAACAACAAAGGTTGCTTCCCCACTCAGCCGGTTTCTTGATTATTCCAGTGAGCAAAGCATAACAGTAACATTGCATGATTCAGAACACGGTCTCCCCCAATCATCTATCTTTATTGCTTAATTCAGAAACAAACAGTTCATTAAAAGTAACGACTGGAAGAGGTAACTGAGTGATACAAAGCTGCAGCACAGATTGCTCTTTATTTCTCTGCCTGTGGTTGAATCACAGACCACTCTAACCTAGAATGAAAAGAGGAAATAAGTTTACAAAGCACAGCTGTATTTCCAAGTAGACCTAACAGATCATTATTCTAGAAAGATCTGATCTTTGATTCCATGTGAGAAAGATCTGTCCTTAAAAGGTCATCTAGCTATAAACGTATTCACTACCGGAGTGTAAGACTCGAGCTAAACACATGCTCAATTGTATGTCTTTCTAACACCCTTAAAATGCCACAAATTGCTTCCCTAATGGAAGTTTTTAATTTTATTTTATAATGCAATAGAGGAATTAAATGAATGTTCACTGTCCCTTATGACACGGGTTCTTTACCTCAGGCACCAAGGCAAGTGGTAAGTCTCAGTTCAGGCTACGTACATGCTGGCAAATGGAGCAGTGCGAGGAAACATTCCTACAAAATAGTGTGCTTTTGGCCTCTGATAACTACCCCATGTTAAATCACTTCATATAACCTTACACCAGCTTTCTCAAATCAAAATAACCAGTTCCTCTCAACATTTCATCTGCTCTAGCTATCAGTTTCTTTTCTCCCTTAACTCATTCAAAGCAAACCAATTTTAACAAGTGAACATGCCACAAAAGAGTCCAAATAGGTTAAGCTTCTCACTGCATAAGATAGCTTCCTCCCCAGCTAGCTTGACACTGCCCATGTTAAAAGAAAATAGGTTTTCTCCATTATGCTTTCCACACCAGCTATAACTTGCCAGTCCTTTCCTTTATACATCTAAATTCTTTCTTTGTTACTACTTCTTTTAAGCAAAAACTTCAAATACAGGCAAGATTGGATTCTTTGCTCTTATTCTAAGACCATGTGCCTGGCCAGGTGCAAGCCTCATGCTGTGATAGACAAAGGCAGGAGCAGCCAAAAGCACCCATGAGACGGTCAGAAACGGGATAGTACAGGTTTAATACTACTGATGGAACCATTCCACATGGATGGATAAAGGTAAGAAATTTATATAGTTCTTTGACTACAAAATCTTCCATAAAGATGAATACCTTATTCAGTTTTAAATTATTAAAACCCAGATAATTTAGCTTACACGCTACAATTTCATTCAGAACCACTATTACGGTCTGCATTAAGAAGTTAAGATCTAACTTAGCCCTGTGACCTTCCCATCTCAGCACATCATTTCTTGGCATCCTGTTGACCTGTCCCAATCCAAGTAACTGTTTTATCTTGCGCTGAGTAATTCACTGAAAGCATTTGTGCAGTACGTGCTTGCTTTTGCAAAGTATTATTTCAGGAAGTACAATTTTACAGATAAGGGTATTAACTAATAATTAAAAACCCCCTTGGTTCTACAAATCCAGTTTACTGGAAAAGAAATTTAACAGAGCAGTCCTCAATGAAATAGCAGCAAAGGGGTATTACCATAACCTACTTTTTAGATACACAGAAGTAAAAAAAAAATACTATTTCCCTTTATGTTACTAAAGGTTTGTTACCTTAATTATAAAAACATTTTAAAACATTGTCAGGACCCTTTTTTCTGCTTAAAAAGGAGCAGGAACTGCAGCTCTTTTTATAGGGAACTAAATTATCTGGGAGTATATTTACCTTCTTGTACTGACAGCTTGGAGATCAACACACACCGCGGCTGTCTTCCTGGCCTCACTGAGGCTGTTACATCAGATAGTGTGAACTGTCAAAACCACTGGGCATAGACAGGTTCTTTGGATGCTTCCCTGGAAATGTCACATGATTTATCACATTGGACGGGCATTTACTCTGGAAGAGTGATGAGACTTTAAACTCTTGAATGTACATGGCATTCATTTTTTTAGTAAGTAAATTCCTAAAGAATTATCAAGCTATTCTGAGAGACAGCTGACTTCTTAAAATGGAGGATCTCTCACATTTATTTTACAGCGAAAAAAAACACAGGTGCCCAAGCTAAAAATGCTTTTCAAACTCCTCTGTTTATCTCAAAAAGCCAGACATTTTCAAAGGTAGGTTTGCGTGGGAATAGTGACTTTTATGAAATCTAAGCACCATAAGGGCAGCCTTGAAGAATACCGTGACAAAGGTCATAAAAAATATTTGAGCATATAATATAGAAATGGGAAACATTACATGCATATAGATATAACCCCCAAAATGAACATAAAATATGAAGCAAATACATAATGAAATGGGCAAATATGTGAGAAATTTGTAATTTTACAGAGACAAGCAGCAGGAGCCGGTGCATGCTACCAACACACAGGGGCTGGTAGCATGCATTCAAAGGCTGGGTTGGATTTCCCCCTTCTCTGGCATCACAAGGGTGACCAACACAGGACAGTGACCCCTGAGGAAAAAGGTCTGAAGCAGCCAAGCAGGGTAGCCTGCTCCTGGAGTTGGAGGCCTGGGCTGGAGGAGTAAGAAGATCTCAGTGCAGAGATGCTGCTGAGCAGAAACAGCTGGGAAAGGAAAGGGAAGGAGCTGCAGCCTCACAGCCATTTTAAAGGGGCCATGTTCAGGAGATGGGGAGGTGAGCTCTCTTTGGGGACTCTTGTCCCATCCTCTCCCAGCTGCCCCACTGCCCCTTCTCTAGCTGGCCCTCAGCACCTGACATGGACAGGGAGGTCTTGCCCAGGTGAGTGGGAAGTTTCAGGTTGTCCTTGTTGACTTTGTTCTGCTGGGAGCGAAGGCAGTACTGTGCCACAAGGCAGCTGTGGAAAAGGGCAGGGCTGGAGCAAGGGGCCATACTGCTGCCTCCAGCAGTTGCAGGGTTGAGCAGAGAGGGTGAGGGTACCAGGGGGGGCCTATGGCACGGAGGGCGCTCCTCCTGCCCACTCCAGCAGTTTGGTATGGGGGCATCTTCCTTTTCTGATTTCTGTGCCCTCCTGTCTGATGCCATGCAGGATGTGTGCAGATCTGCCAGCTGTGAGTAGAAGGGATACAGTTTTGCAAACTGGCCCTGGCTTTTGCCAGTATCATCCTTCTTTTGGCAGAATCATCATTGGAAATGTGGTGAGAGAGGAGGAAGAGGAGAGTTTTCTTTCTACCAGGAGATTGCCTGCTAGTAGCAACAGGTACAAATGGGTGAGGAAAGATGAAAGGGGGAGTGTGAGGGTTCCTCTTCCTTTCTTAGTGAAGTCTCACATTGAGATGCAATGAATGCAAGTGGTGCAGGTACAAAGGGCCCTTTTAAAGTCTTCATGCTGTTCTGTGGATGATCTCTTTCCTTTTTGTAGTGTTTCTTGTTATTTTCCTTGCAGCTAAGGTGGGGAAAGTCATCTGGAGAGTGTCCAGAATAGTTCCCATGAGCTGAGAGCAGTCTCATGGAGCCATTTAGGCTGCTCAGAGAACTGTTTGTTGTTGAGAACCTGGGTGAAGGAGGGGAGATCTCCAGGGATGCTTCTCCATGGGCCATCCAGCAAGGATGCATCCAGCTGCATCAGGAATCCTATTTTTCCTGCTCCTGGTGTTGTGAAGTTGCGCCTTTTGGTGTAGGAATTGCTTAGCCTGTGCTGTGGCCACTCGTGTCTCCTGGCTCCCTGTCCTTGAGTAAGCAGCCCCACTCCTACTCTGCATGGGGAGAAAGATAGCAGGTCCTGTATAATGTTGTTGTAATAACATAATTATGTTATTCAACAGAGAAATCCTTGTCTTGTCAGTATTGACTTAATAACAACCAAATTATATGGGTTATGTTTTGCAGGACATTGCTCCTTCACAGTGCCACTGCATTCTTCCACAGGTGGGATAAGAGGGTGAGAAGGTGAGTGGAAAATTCTGGGGCTCGGGTCAGGTCAGAGAGCTGCAAGGAGTGCTGCGAAGTCCAGCTGGCAGAGAGAAAGTAGTGGCATCCCTTGGAGATTAGTACAGCAACAAATACTCTTCAATGTCCTCCCCTTTGTAGGCAGTGTCCCACTACACCTTTCCTGCTAAAACAGAGGTGAACGCAGTGTGGGGCCCCATTTCCTTCCCTCAACAGGCTGGAGAAATGGGCTGACAGGAACCTCAGGGCACTGATGTGACAAAAGGCAATGCAAAGTCCTGCCCCTGGGACATATAAACCTCTGCAGCAGGACAGGCTCTGGCTGAACAGCTGGGAGAAGTTCTGGAGAAAAGATCCTGAGTCCTGTGAAAAACATGGTCATGAGGCACCAGTGCGCCTGGGCAGCAAAAAAGGTCCCCACACACTGGACTGCATGAGCAAGTGTGTAGGCAGAAGCCCAGGGAAGAGATCCTGCCCTGTGGTTTGGCACTCTGGGAACACCATATCCTAGTTTTGGCTCCCAGCACAGGACAGACACAGACACATGGGAGTGAGTCCAGTGGAGGGTCACTGTGATTGGCAGGGGAATGCATGGCGTATTTGGAGACATAGAGGGTGTTGGGTACCTGCTACTTCCCTTCCTCACTCCCTGCAATATCATGAACTCCAGAAGAAAGCCTGGGCACTACAGCTCGGGTGGCCCCTGACTATCACCTCCCCAGTCACTTCTGCCTCAGGGGAAGCAGCAGGTCTAGCCCTGCACAGAATCACAGAATTTTCAGAGTTGGAAGGGATCTCTAGAGATCATCTAGTCCAACTCCCCTGCTAAAGCAGGATTGCCCAGAGCACATTACCCAGGACTGCATCCAGGCGGGTTTTGAAAATCTCCAGAGAAGGGCACTCCGCAACCTCCCTGGGCAGCCTGTGCCAGTGCTCTGTCACCCTAACTGTAAAGAAGTTTTTCC
>NW_009649951.1:5025154-5027623 GCF_000708025.1 Charadrius vociferus
GACCTCCAACCTTTACATCCCCCACAAGACCTTCTCTGTTAACAAACAGTAGGTCCAGTAGGGCACTTCCCCTAGTTGGTTTGTTCACCAGCTGTGTGAGGAAGTTGTCTTCCACACACTCCAGGAACCTCCGGGACTGTTGCCTCTCTGCTGCGTAGAGCAGACATCTGGGAAGTTGAAGACCCCCACGAGAACAAGGGCAGATGATCGTGAGACTTCTGCCAGCTGTTTATAGAATATTTCATCAGATTCTACATCCTGATTAGGGGGTCTATAGCAAACTCCCATCATGACGTCTGCCTTGTTGGCCTTCCCCTTAATTCTTATCCACACACACTCAACACTGTCATTCACACTGTTAGATTCTAAACATTCAAAACTGGCCCTAACATAGAGGGCCACCCCATCACCTCGCTTTCCTTGCCTATCCCTTTTGAAAAGCTGGTAGCCATAACCAGCACAACCTCTGAGTCGCCTAACCAGCACCAGCGCTAAGATGTCAGCCCTGACCACTCCACTTGAGGCATCTAGACACTTTGCCCTGCCTTCCAGCACTTTTCAGGGAGGTCACTCTTCCAAGCAGATCCACACTTCAGGATGTGGACTGCTTCCTCCTCCAGGTGTTTCAGGAAGGCTTGTGTTTGCCATCACCCTCATCAGCTGGGCTTCTGCAAGCCCAGGACAAGACACACTGACCCCAGGCAGGTCCAGCAAACTCCACATCTCCTTGTGAGCTCAGGACAGGACAGCCTGTGCTAGTAGGGGATCATCCCAGCTCCAGGTAACTCTGGAGAGGAGGGGCAGGACACTTTTTCCAGTAGGGGACCAGCAGCTGCTTTGTCTCTCTGCAAGGTCAGGACAGAAGTCTTTGGGAGCAGAGGTGATCCCCCAAGCTCAGATCAAAAGAAAACACAGTATCTCTACTATTTGGGGCCATTACCACTCAGCTTGTCAGAGACCAGAAAGTATTTCCTTAGCATTCACACACAGACAACATCAGGGGCTCAAAAGGGCCTCAATAAACCCAAGAAGCTTCCTGACCAAGAGGCAACAGCAGAGCCCAGGTCCCGATACAGGGTGAGGGTGTTCTCATGGACTGAACAAGGGTCAACACAAACCCATGGCCTCTTGCTTCCCCTGAGATGACTGTCTCAGGTGCCCATAGCCCAGCAGCTTGGGATCTCAGCAACAGCCCAGGACAGTCACCATTTCTGCCTGGCCTAAAACCGCAGTGAGCACCAAGCATGCCAAAGTGTGCCCACAGCATGCTGCAGTACAGCTGCAATCATGGACATCCACGCCATTTGCCACAGCGTCAAGGTGTTCTCCCTGGCCAGTAAGTTACTTTTGTTTTCATGCTCCAAAGCCACTGTTTATATTACAACTTAGTGAACAGAGGTTGCTGGGATGATGTGAATCTTTGGGAAGGCTGGAGGGGGTATTGAAACCGGCCCCAACAACTGAATGCGTTACACGCTCCCACACTGATTGCTTCTCCCCTCTTTTCTAAGAAAGTGTTGAAATAAAATTAGCCACTGTCCAGAAATGAAATGGCTGATGCCTCAGCTCTAATTAGCTTCTTCAACATTTAAATTGCAGAAAAAGGTGCTCGGCGTACGGGGCAAAGACCAGCAGTGCACAGAGAGCCCCTGCTTCCTACAGAAAGCAGAAACAGACTTCTGGCATCACTGGGGGAAGCTGAGTGCCAGGGAGCCTGCTCCTTTTCTCCCACAGCTCCCCAGTGTCCACCCCCTCCTTCAGTGCCACAGCGTGCTGCTGTGGGACCCAGCACTGGCTGTGGGACCCTGCACTCACCATGGACCCAGCACGGTCTGGCTAAGCCCTGCACCTGCACCAGGACCCCACTTCTCAGCCCCACTCGGGCCTGCTGGCTTTGGTGTCAGACTATCTGCAGAAGGGAGTGAACGACTCCTGCTGCAGGCTTTAGGCTTTTTCTCCTAATGCTTTCAATTTTTGAAGTCTTTCTATACCGACACACAAGTTTTCTCCTCTCCTCCCCCATTCCCCTGGGGACCCCTGTGGAACCCTGACACTTCCAAGGCCCTCCTGTCCTGGCTTCCTTGGCTGCTTCCAGCTTCCATGAGACACCAGGCTGCAGGAGCTGGTGGAAGACCCCTCCACACATTCCCCTGCACGGTGCCCCTGAGAATCCCCACTTCAGCTCAGCTCTACCTCCTGAGTGATGGACAGGTCTGGTGCTGGCTGCCCCCCATACCTATACATCTGGATCCACAGGCCATGTAGGGGGCTGTGCCATCTGTGCCAAGGTACTTTGTCCCTTGGGTGATTCCACCAGCACCACGCAACACCCTTTGTGCCTGCCAGGTGACCCTTTGTTGCCACCAGCCCCCCATGGCTGTCCTGGCCCCTGCTTCCTTCTTCTCATCCCAAAGGTTCCCAGGAGCTCCCACATGTTTCCCAGCTCCCCGTACCTGGGACTCAAGGTGC
>NW_009649952.1:0-492 GCF_000708025.1 Charadrius vociferus
AGAAGGCAAATGGCATTCTGGGGTGCAGCCAGCTGGTTGAAGGTTGTCATCCTCCCCCTCTGCTCTGCCCTTGTGAGGTCACAGAGTATTGTGTCCAGTTCTGGGCTTCCAACTCAAGAAGGACAGCAAACTGCTGGAGACGGTCCAGCAAAGGGCTACTAAGATGATTAGGGGATTAGAGCATCTCTCTTATGAGAAAAGACTGAGAGACTTGGGACTTTTCAGTCTAGAGAAAAGAAGAATGAGGGGGGATCTTATCAATGCTTATAAACACTTAAAGGGAGGGTGCCAGGGGGACGGGCACAGTCTTTTTTTCAGTTGTGCTCAGTGATAGGACAAGATGTGATGGGCACAAACTTGACCATAGGAAGTTCCATCTCAACCTGAGGAGGAACTTCTCTGCTGTGAGGGTGGCAGAGCGCTGGCACAGGCTGCCCAGAGAGGTGGGGGAGTCTCCCACTCCGGAGCCATTCCAAACCCGCCTGGACGCCG
>NW_009649952.1:1879-2873 GCF_000708025.1 Charadrius vociferus
GTGTATAACTGCATCACAAGGCCCAGCCGGCAGCGGGGCGGGGCTCGCCGGTTCCAGGGGGTGGGCAATCACCTAGCAACGGGGGACGCCACATTGTCCCTTGTCACCCGTCCCACCGCCGGTGTGATCACTCTGCTGCGAGCAGCCGGTGTGATCACTCTACTGCGAGCAGCCAACGGAAGAGGAGGACGAAGAGGAGCAGGAGGAGAAGGAGGAGGAAGAAGGCTTCGACTGCTCATCCCTCCCACCCATCCCGGTCCTCTCCAGCCACAAAGGCTCCCGTCGCCCTCGTGTCCCTCCGTGGGTTCAGCAAGGAGGCAGCAATGGACCAGCTCAGCCTGTTAGAGCTGCTGGATGTCGCTGTTGGACCACCTGAGGTCGGCAACATCAACATCCCAGCGCTGCGCAGCCTGCTGAGGGCCATGCTCGGGCACCTGGGCCTGGCGCAGGACGTCCCTGTCCAGAGGCAGGCGGAAGGCCAGACCTCTGTCCCAGAGGGGGACCAGCCTGCCAAGGCACCCCCCGTGCTGGAGAAAGAGGAGGACAGGGCCCAGGGCACGGGGCAGCAGCCGCAGGAGCTGGGGGATCAGCAGCTGCCCAGCAAGGATGGAGAGCAGGAGACCACGAGCGGCCCCCAGCTCGCCTCCATTGATGACAACATGGGCTGGACGAAAGACAACAAGGTCGAGGAGAACGAGAGCAGCATCTCCCAGGTAAAGGGTCTTGCAGATCCCCTGGGTGCTCCCCGCGAGATGCCCCCTCCTCCAGGGTCCACGCTGCCGTTGTGCTGCCCTCAGACCAAGGTCTGGTTTAAGCCCAAGCTCACGGCGACACCTGGGGCTTCACTGCGGGAAAGGGAGGGAGTTTTGGGGAGGAAGAGCAGGGGCTGAATTGCTGCTCCAGTTGCCCTGCGTTGCTCCAGCCCGGCACTGCCCCCCGGCTCTGTGCAGACCACAGCGGGGGTAAAGGTCCTGGTCCCCAGGGACCCCAAGGA
>NW_009649952.1:8946-14209 GCF_000708025.1 Charadrius vociferus
GGGACCTGCCACGGTCAGCTCACCGGGGCTGTGGGGAAAGGGCAGATCCAGCAGGACAGGTGGGGTGTCTCCTGCAGCAGTCGAAGGGGAGCTGGGAGGGACAGACCCCACTGGGGAGCAGCCCCTGTTCCCCTCCCTAGTGTTGTAGGCTGAAGCACGGGGTGCCACGGTGCTGGGCACTGAGCATCCCCGTGCCTCATCTTACAGGGAACCCTTGGCTGAGGCCAAGTACCCCACCGTGCCGCGGAGCTGCGGGGGCTGGCATACTGTCACCACCCCGCTGCAGCGCCGCCAGCGCCTCCAGCCGCTCCTGCTGCCCAACAAGGTAGGGATGACAAAGGTAGGGATACGGCAGGGGTGACTGAGGCTGAGCCCCTGGGGGGTGCGTGCCTCAGTTTCCCCCGGGAGCGCTGGCTGTGGGAGGGCTGCCTGGGGATGCTGGCTTCGCCCCGTGGTTCAGCCAGCCCGCTCTCTCCTTCCCAGTGCAACGTGATAAATCTGTTGGGCACGGATGACCCCATCTCCAGGGACCGGCTGGATGCAAAGCTGCCCACGCTCACAGCGAAGGAGGGTACGGCCGGGACAGGATTGGGGAGGGGATCCCAAGGGTGGGAAGGGCACAGCAGGGAGGGCCGGGCACCCGTGGGGTGCCAGGTTTTCCCACACCCCGGCTCCCTCTGGTCTCTCCCGCCACCCCTGCTGCCCGCCCCATGGGCTGCAGGGGGGCTAACCCCTGCCCGTCGCCCCCAGATCCCAGGCAGCCCAAGACACCCCAGCAGCAGCCCGGGCTGCAGAAAGCCCCAGAGAGCACGGACTCGTCCGTCCGGCACTTCTCCATGGTACCAACACCACCACGCGACAGACCCAGCATCCGGGCAGCCATGCGGGCACAGCGGCTCTTCAAAAAGTGATTTACTATTTAATTAATAAAAAACCTTTGACCTTATTTTTGTTGGGATTTTTCCCTTTTTGGGGGGGACTTGTCGCTTTAGGCATACTACACTTAATCCTGAACTCGATCGTCTCATGATCGCTCAGCCAAGGCTGCCCCCAACTTTAACCAACCTCCACCAGTCCCCCTTTGTTTGTCACCACTAGGCCCAGTACACCCCTCCTTGTTGGCTCCTCCACCACCTGAGTGAAAAAGTTATCGTCCATGTAGAATCACAGAATGGTTTAGGTTGGAAGGGACCTTGAAGATCATCGAGTTCCAATCCCCCTGCCATAGGCAGGGACACCTCCCACTAGACTAGGTTGCTCCAAGCCCCATTCAGCCTGGCCTTGAACACCTCCAGGGACAGAGCTTCCACAACTTCTCTGGGCAACCTGATCTAGTGACTCACCACCCTCACAGTGAAAAATTTCTTCCAGATATCTAATCTAAATCTACCATCTTCCAGTTTGAAGCCATTCCCCCTCGTCCTAGCGCTACACGCCCATGTAAACAGTCCTTCCCCAGGCCTCCTGTAGGCCCCCTTGAGGTTCTGGAAGGCCGCTAGAAGGTCTCCCTGGAGCCTTCTCTTCTCCAGGCTGAACAACGCCAACTCTCTCAGCCTGTCCTCACAGCAGAGGTGCTCCAGCCCTCTGACCGTCTTCATGGCCCTCCGATCATCTTCATGGCCCTCCTCTGGACCCACCCCAACAGATCCATGCCTTTCCTATGTTGGGGGTGCCAGAGCTGGACGCAGTACTCCAGATGGGTTCTCACCAGAGTACAGTAGAGGGGCAGAATTACCTCCCTTGACCTGTTGGCCACACTGGGCTTCTGATGCAGCCCAGGATGCAGTTGGCTTTCTGGGCTGTGATCGCACATTGCCAGCTCATGTTGAGTATCTCTTCAACCAACCACCCCAGGCCCTTCTCTAGAGGGCTGCTCTCGATCCATTCTCCGCCCAGCCTGTATTTGTGCTTGGGATTGCCCCGACCCAGATGTAGGACCTTCCACTTGGCCTTGGTTTTATTTTTTTTAACTTATGGGGGTGTATGCAACTGTAGAGTACTGCATCTGGGGAGGAATAACCCCATGCATCAGTACAGTTTGGGGGCTGTCTTCCTGGAGAACGGCTCTGTGGACCTCAAAGTCCTCATGGACAACAGGATGACCGTGAGACAGCAATGTTGCCAAGAAGGCAAATGGCATTCTGGGGTGCAGCCAGCTGGTTGAAGGTTGTCATCCTCCCCCTCTGCTCTGCCCTTGTGAGGTCACAGAGTATTGTGTCCAGTTCTGGGCTTCCAACTCAAGAAGGACAGCAAACTGCTGGAGACGGTCCAGCAAAGGGCTACTAAGATGATTAGGGGATTAGAGCATCTCTCTTATGAGAAAAGACTGAGAGACTTGGGACTTTTCAGTCTAGAGAAAAGAAGAATGAGGGGGGATCTTATCAATGCTTATAAACACTTAAAGGGAGGGTGCCAGGGGGACGGGCACAGTCTTTTTTTCAGTTGTGCTCAGTGATAGGACAAGATGTGATGGGCACAAACTTGACCATAGGAAGTTCCATCTCAACCTGAGGAGGAACTTCTCTGCTGTGAGGGTGGCAGAGCGCTGGCACAGGCTGCCCAGAGAGGTGGGGGAGTCTCCCACTCCGGAGCCATTCCAAACCCGCCTGGACGCCGTCCTGTGCAACTGCTGGAGGTGCCCCTGCTCTGGCGGGGGGGTGGGACTGGGGGAGCTCCAGAGGGCCCTTCCAGCCCTGACCAGTCTGGGATTCTGGGATATTCATTAAGTAAATGCTTTTAAATATGCTATATGACAGTATAGTTATTACATTTATATCTATATCCAGCTATGTGGGTATACAGATATAGAAACACATGTGCACATGCATATACACACAGCAGGGGTGGGATTGAGCAAGTGCCTGTGTTATTAAAACATATATTTTGTGTGTAATATATATGATCTATTAAAGCCAAGCCCTTTGTGTGTGTGTGTGTGTGTGTGCGTGTGCAGTCTGTACCCTGCTACGTGGCAGGGTAGATGTAGAGAGAGACATGAGTGCGTGCACACTTGTGTGTGTATCATAACAAATATACTTTGTGCATAATATGTAACATATATATCAAAACCAGACCTTCATACCAAGAACTTTATATCTATATACATACATAGATACATGTGTACATATATTTTAATGACTAATTTGTATAAAGTGTAAGCAATGTTATTTTTACTGTTTTTTTTCTGTTGCTCACTGTATTGCATATAAACTATATAACTCAAAGCACGTAGTATCTGCTGTGTCTTCTATAAAAATATTAAGTCTAATGGTGATTCAAAGTAAAGTTATTTTGTAAACTAGAATAAAAATACTCCTTAACATACAGAATTTTTATGGATGTATTACCGTCCATACACTACGTATTAGTAAGTGATTATGTCTCATGATCAATAGCGTATATAAAATGTGTATATAGCTATATATGCATGTAAATGTATATAAATATATATGTACGTAAATATAGTGTACACTGTAATTGTAATATATATTATTATATATAAGTAAAATACTTTATTAAAATACAAAATAGTTGTAAATATACTACACTTAGCATTATATTAGCTAATAGGTTTGGTGTGGTTATACCCGGGAGTTAGCTCTGGCTGCCAACGCCGTACGGGGCCCCGGCAGCGCTGGGGTCGGTCCCCGCGGTGGGACACAGCCCAGGCCGGGGGCTGCGGGCACTCACAGCCAACCTATGGCTGGGGGGGGGAATTCAAATACCCCCTCCCAAAAGCCCTCTGCCCAACCCCTGATACACCAAAGAAGCACACAGGTGAGAGAAGAAAAATTTAAAAGTTTATTAAACATTAAGAATAACAGACGGAAAAAAAAAAAAAAAGATTTGGGCTGAACAGCATACAGGATGCAATCCATTTCATGTCATACAGTTAATTTGATCTTATTTGTTAAACTTGTATTTAAACAGATGCTATCTCGTGGTGTTGCCAGAAATACGATGGTTGATCACTTAGAAATTTTAATACTCTTTTTTCTCACAGAAAAAAGTCAATAAAATAAAAATAAACTGCACATCTCTATTGTAAATTACATGCAAAAATGGTTTTAAAGCAGTAATTTGGGTTATTACAAACCCACAGAGGCAAGATATTCAAATGCTGGGGTCCTTCGGCACGGCTGAACTAATCCCGCTTGCTCTTGCAGGTACAGAGCACGGTTGGGCTGCGCCGCGTGGGCACAGCCGAGTAAGTCACGCACGACACCTCGCTCAGGCACGTTCCCTTCATTTTGAATTTCTTGCTTTTGTGGATTCAAGTCAGAACTGTATTTCCATGGCGCTGGGTTTAGTGACCTCAGCACCATTCAAAAAAGAAAAAAAAGAACCCCCCCCCCGCCACCTCTGCCACGGGCTTTCCCATGGAGAGCCCCAAGGTGCTCATAGTCAAAAATACCTCTCAAATTCAATCTATTTTCAGAGGGTATTCTTTTCCAAAAAGAAAAAAAAATCACTTCTAAGTTTCAGCAAAAAACAAAACAAAAGACAACAAGCATTTTACCAATGCTTATGGTTTAATAGAGGTCACTGAATTATTTAGACACGCTATTAATTATTCTGCAAATATATATATTTCTATTTTTATAAAATTACAATTTCATATACCTATGAGCTCCTTCATGAGCAACAAAGCCATCAGCAACGTGATGAGCCCAGCTAAGCTGTCCTTGGGAACTGAAAATAAGCTACACTGCCATTTATTTATTTTTTATTGTTACTTTGGGGAGACAACCTGGTTAGAGAACTTGGGTTTTTTCCAGGTTTTAGCACACATACTTTGCCTTTTTCTTTTTTTCCGCCCTCTTTTTTTCAGGGTGAGCTTTTCAGAGGAGCCGGGGTGCCTGACACCCACGGTAAGCGGTAAGTGCCTGAGTCCTGCAGGCTCCACTCAAAGTCCTCGCCGCCCCCAGAAAAGAGCTGGGTGTGCCCCAGCACGTCGCAGCGCCCCGAGCTGCGCGCTCGCCCCAGCGCCCTCCTGCCCCGCAGGATGGGGCGAGGAGGCATCGGAGCAGCTCTGGGGCTGCTGGGCAGAGGCGGCTGCTGGAAAACTCTGTGCTCCTCTGTGGCTGTGACAATAAATCTGTGATATCCAGCCTACAAAAACAACCACTCTGTCCCTGCCCGAAAGAAACAAAAGCATCATCTGCAATTGTTTTCCAAGCTGCCTTTTACATTTTAAAGAAAGTCGTGTGGTCACAATGCAACCCACGGCTGGCCCTCACTGGGTATGTACCAGCTGATCTCA
>NW_009649952.1:14237-22279 GCF_000708025.1 Charadrius vociferus
GTCACCCCAAGAACAATCATCGTGAGGGCGATTATAAGCTGTTGCTATTTGCTATGTTGCTGCTAAAAGTGTACCCAGAGCAGGGGCCGGCTGAGCCTTGCCACCGCCACGCTGCTTCCGAAGATAAAAAATCAAGTTTATTTCCTAGTGGCCACGGCAGATACACTGGATTGTGCCAAACGCCGTCAGCCTCGGTTCTCTACCCATGCATCCGTGGCTTATACTGACCTTTAGAAAATAACTTACTACTCTTTAAACTTTGCCGCAGCACACAGAAATTCAATTTGCTGAATAAATGGTCCACAGGCAAGTACTGCACGTTAAGGGACACTGACAAGTCGGGTACGTTTGAGGAAAAATCCTGGAAAAATGCCATTGATGCAAGGGTATTTCTAATGCTGAACAAAATGTTGAATCCTTTGTAACAATCTCCTGAAGCATGAATAATGATTTAATGGAATGAACAACCTTTTTATTTAAAAATAATGTCAAAACACTTAGAAAACTGTGAGCAAGGCATGTAGCACCATATTTTCCTCACATGTTAATAACCATATGCAGTACGTACAACTGTATACATGACCAGAGCTATTTATAAAAAAAAAAATCAGCTGGGAACGGATTCTAGCAGCAGCAGATTAGAAATTTCTGTAAGAATTTTTTGTGTTATGCATTATTTTTCTGCTTTTACAAAATATTGAATTGTCCAATCAATAGTTGACTAAAATCCATGTTGTGCTTTGTCCCTACTAAACAGTTTCTTTATGTGTTTCTGATGGAAAAATAGATTCCCTCTTTTTCAGTAATATGGAACATCCTGGAAAGCCATATTACTGCCATTAAAACTGAAAGCACAGAACACGCTGGTGTGCCAGTGGTAGGCTTAAAATATTAAAGATTTAAAAAAAAAAAAAAAGCAACAACCAACAAACCCTAAGCATTTCCTTTCTGTACAATAATGGAGAATATATATCTTTGCTATATATTTTAAACATGGAATAGCTTTTTCTTTTTGCTATATATATGTCTTTCAAAATACATTGTCAGTATTTGTACTTGAAAAATACTGTACAAAACGAACATACTATAATTATTCTGTATAAACTTTATACATTTTATAATATCTATTCTTTTGGTCTATAGTAAACACTTAGATTGATTGGATTAACCACAGTATATGACAACACCATCCCCTTCTGAAATACACCAGTGTCTCTTACATTCATTTTTCAGAAGTCCACTTTATATTAGAACATACGCGTTCAAAAGCAAATAGAGTTTAAAACAATAAAGTTCAGAACCATCAGTTCATGTCACACTCAAAACAACAATCACTAGGAAAAATGGGCTTTGCAAACCAGTGACTTCTAACTGAATAAAAGTGATTTTTTAAAACAGCAAGATATAATCCACAGAAAATATATTACAGAACATGGGAAAAACAACTGAATTTAGGTATTTATTTAAATTTTAATCACAAAATGGAACTTGGAGAAATGCATAACTAACTGAAAACAGAAAAGCCCCTCTGATTTCGACATCGGATCTGATTTGATGCTATTAATTTTGTTCTCGTTTCAACTAATTATCCTGCTTCTTATACATGCGCTCCCTATAGACAGGGACACAATTAGCATGCTCACGTTAAGGTGTCTTTTACTTTTCAGCTTTTTGTTAAAGACATTAAAACTCCTGTTGGGTAGGGAAACCATCCTACGTCCACTAGGAACATCCGGGCAGCATGCGCGCTAGCGTACAATAGGATTATTGCTTCAGGTACGGACAGTGCAAAATACACACTCTGTGGGCTACGGAGAGACTCCACCTACCTGGGCTCTGTGGAGACGAAAGGAACCTTAACAGCTAGAGAGAAGCCATTATGGGATCTATAATGAGTACAGCTAACTCAGTCTAACAGCACTTTAAATCTGAAGACAATTACCACCAAAACTTAAAATACAACGAAAGCAATCTATAAATTAATATTTCTGCAGTGTAGTACTAAATTATTATTTGTGCACTTTATTAGCATGTTAACTTTTCTGATTAGACATACTTAAAACAATAGCTTGTTACTCCCGAAAAAAACTGAGATCTACTTTTTTTTCTTTTTTCTTTTTTTTTTTTCCTTTTTTTTATAATTTATACTGGGATCTTTCCAAGTAAATCAGGAGGATGGAACTGGTTACAATAACATAAAAACCCTACTCTGAAGCAGCACTGAAAAAATATAATAAAAAGCTTACTATGGCGGTTCTCAACAGTCCAGGTAAAAATGCGGCACCCTTTGAAGAGCGCTTCATAAAAATGGGAAGTGCTGAGATGCGTGCGCACGCACACACACACACACACGCACATGCACACACACAAGCGCGCACACACACATATACAGACGTGTCAACACACATGTGCACACATACGCAGGTACACACATACGCAAACAAAAAAAGAAACGTAAGTCAGTTTTGTTTCTGCTTCTGGTAAAGTGCTGAAGACAGAAAGGTTGGTTTGGGTGTGGTGCTATCAAACAGGAAACACATTGTCCATCTATTCAAATGCCAACCCGCAACAAAAAAAAAAAAAAAAGAAAAAAGAAAAAAACCCCGCTCCTCCCCCTTGAATTTACAGGGGGCCGTGTCGAGCTTCGTACTTTGCAAGGACGTTCTTGCATTTGCCCAGCTCTTTCCGTAAGTCGGCCACCTCTTGGCGGAGAGCAGAGTTCTCCTTCTCCAGAAACGAGGCGCGGATGGCGATCTGGTTCTCCTTCAGCCGGCGAGCATCCCTTTTGCCTTTAATTCAAAGCCCCACCCGCAAAAAAAAAAAAAAAAAAAGAAAAAAGAAAAAAACCCCGCTCCTCCCCCTTGAATTTACAGGGGGCCGTGTCGAGCTTCGTACTTTGCAAGGACGTTCTTGCATTTGCCCAGCTCTTTCCGTAAGTCGGCCACCTCTTGGCGGAGAGCAGAGTTCTCCTTCTCCAGAAACGAGGCGCGGATGGCGATCTGGTTCTCCTTCAGCCGGCGAGCATCCCTTGATCGCTTAGCAGCCATGTTGTTCTTTCTACGCCTTGCCCAGTATTTGTCATCCTGCTCATTAAACACAGAAAGAAACAAACAAGATATTAGATTTCAATAAACTGAGCGGCCACCAGGATGTGCTCTTAGCCACAGGCTCCGCACGTTTTGCTCGCTTGTCCCAGCAAGCCCTGACAGTGCCAGGCACCGCTGGGACAAAAGTTCCAGATTTACATGGCATAATCCATCCAGGGAGCACAGATGCCGGACCGTGTTTCTGTCAAAACCTTTACCCTAACCCCCTCATCCTCTTCACTGTGAATTCCTCCAAGGAAAAATGAAGCAATATTCCAGTGGTACAATTCATCTCACATCTACGCTGACCTAGTTAGCACATCCACCTTCGCATGCAATGACTCATTCTCTACTGGTTGCTGGAGCAGTACTAATTACCTCTTCTATGTCCCTGCTCATCTTTGCCAGCGAACACCTGGTTCACTCTGTTGGTATCACCCATTTTGTCTATCGTTCAGGTCTTTTTTCTGTTCAAAGCTCTTTCTCTACAGAGCCCCAGAGCGTTCCTGTCTGCACCCTGGCTCAGCACGTCGCTGGAAGAGGATTCCTTGGCCCTACAAGGATGGCTGCTTTGGTACCACCCGCAAAGAGATTAGTACAAGAGGCTTTGACTGTGGAAAAAAAAAGCATTTGACAGAAATAGGTCCACTAACCTCTGAAGTTTCATAAGCTAACACATTCCTGAAGTGTTACCCCTAAAGACTTGCCTCTAGGAGATCACCTTACTGCACTGGTGCATCAATGGCTTGAAAGTCACCACTTAATTTCACCCGATTTTTCCACTTTTCAAATGAAGTGGGCTTCAGTGAAATGGCAGCTTCAATGTTGCTTTGAAACTGAATTAAGTTCTAGAAATCTGGAACAACTCAGTAAATACAAAGTGGGCAGAATCTCTCACAAAAAGTGAAACTCAGTTCCCTGCAGGGTGAGAGTGACGCAGCCGTTCAACTCGCAAATCGGTCAAGTCATATAGCTCAAACTTCCCCTCCCAGTGTCACCCCTCCATTTTTATATGTTTGACATTTGCTTGTGTGGCTTTCTTGTTCCACCAGGCACGGTGGCACCGTTCCATACCTACTACCAAGGACCAGGAGCCGTCTGCTCCTACGTTGCACTGAACAAATACCCCACTGCTCCTCTGCCTTTCAGCACGAAGCACGCCAGGCCTGACGCCGCTGCTCTGCACCCTCTGCTGCTGCTTGCATAAGGAAGAGCAAGAGCAAACCAACTGCCTGAAGTACTCTACAACTGCTTTATATTAGTTTAGCTTAATGAGGTGTGCAGCAGTGACGATATGGAGCCAGCGCAGCTCTAAATTGCTCTTCACCTGTACTTAGATGGGACCCCCAAAAATCCTCTTAAAAACAAGCATGCAGCAAAAAGCTATGACCCAAATCTTGTTTATAATTTCCCATCTCATTCCACTCTATAAAAATCAGCTTTAAGCAATTTATTAGTGTGCCACCTAGGCTTCATCCATCTTTATTTTAACAAATTGCTATGGCAAATCCCTTAATCCAGGCCTGAGAGAGGTAAGGCTGGCATTTCAAAATCACATGCAACCCAGAGACGATTGACTGGTCTAATCTGCTTATCCTCCCCCAGAACTCAACAGCCATTCCACATGCCAGGGCAGAAGCGGCACTTGGGTCAAGCACTCTGAAACGAGTCAAGGGCAACTGATGTGATTATCTCGAGAAAGGAGAGACCCTGAACTTCCAGTTCAGTCTTAAGGTGAAAACTTACGTGCCCCACTGCTGCATGCGAGGCTGATTATTTCCCACCTCTGGCATGAAGCAGTCCAAGGGCACCTTTGGCAAAAGTTTGCTTTGACAAATAAGGATACCTAGGAGGTATCATAAAATGATGAATGGCACCAAGGAGCAAACTCCAGTCTCCTTACACCCAGTGGCCGTTGCTGTATGAACCCCTCTCTTTGGGCAGACCTCTCGGTACGCTGCAATGCCAACACAGCACCAGTGGTAGCAAAACTTGCCCAGGAAAGCACAGTGCGCGTAAACCTTTCTAAACGAAAGCTGAGGATACTACAGACAAAGCGACAGCTACATACTACCCGAACACTACTGAAATTGTGCTTTCTGTGCTTTTAACTTGCACAACAGTATCCTTAGGGATAAAAATAGCAAACTTGTCTTCCTCTAATGCTATCAATCTGGTGTAAACACATGGCATCCCACTCTCTTCACGCACACAGCCAGAGATTCCCACTGACTCCACCAGGCTTTTAGTTTGTGTCTTGGGGGGTACAGCAACAGCAGAATGAAATTCTGCACTGACTACCTCTGATAAAAAAGGGTCCTCTTGGAAATCATATACTGGGGATAGAATTTTGCAAATAATGACAATTTTCACAGTCGTTTGATCAGTTGAATCAATTGATCAATTTGTTCTGCTCCCTTCATCCTCTTTGCTCTTCACATCTCAGAAGTAGTGAGAGGCACAGACAAGGGTGCTCGCTTTTTTTAAAATACTGTATTATTATTGTAATATATTTAAAATATTGTATTAAAATACAGTTCTTGGCAGAATTTTCTGTTTCACTACAACTAGCTTAGATTCTTTTACCTAGATTAGTAGCATTTACTATAGTGTTCCCATTCATTATTAAACACAGAGCTAAATAAACTTCCAAGCACGATGCAGTCTACTTCACTCTGTCATTGCCAGGGACATCCATGGACCCTGTAAGAGATGGCCTCTTCCTTGAAGAATTCACAGTATATGCTGATGAGACAGACAGAGCATGGAGGAAAAGGAAACATGATCAGACTGTTTCATAAGTCGGAAATATGGGACAAAGTAAGCTTGTCCAAGGTCACGCAGGAAGTTTCTGGCATGCAAAGGAAATGAATATTGATCTCATGAATTTCAACTGTTGCATAACTAATAAGGGACATCCTCCCCTCAGTCTTATTCAGAACCATTATTGTTTTATTCTACAACAAAGCTGTATTTAATTTGGCAGATCTACCTTACATGAGAAAACGGATTCATGCTCCAAACCTGTATCTCAGACAATAACTGCCATAGAGTCTGTATGAACAACCTCGTCACCAGTTCCAATTTACCTTCAGGTCGTCTGGAATGAAGACTTTGCGAGCTTTCTTAATCATTGGCTGTGGTTTCAGCTCTTCTTCAGAGAATTTGCGTTTACGAGGGTCAAACATCTCCTGGCCAGGAATACTGGAAAGAGCAAGATCTGCAGGGTCGGGTTCGTAGCCAACAGGAACTTGGATAGTCTCAGGATCAATGGGACTTGGTGTGTTTCGGTTTGCTGGCAAGATCTGACCTACAGAAATAAAGGATAAATTCAGCTATTTTACAAGAAACTATGTAAATAACATCACTGAACGCAGATTTTAGAAGATCTCTACATACTTCACAAGCAATAATTCTTTAAGCTTTCACTGTACTTTTGTTATTTACTCTTGCTAAATATTTGATTGTCCATTTTGTAGGGTGCATATTCAGATCCAGACACGCTTATGTCATTATTTTCAGAATTGGTTCCTAATTCTGGTTGCTAATCTTGGTGCCCACTTAAGATCACTGAATCCAACACTGAGTTGTACTGGACTGCTGGAAGAAGACATATTGCTCCAACCCACGCCACTTCATTAAGATCCCCAGGAACAAGTCATAAGTACTGTCATTTATCTCTGACTTATCCACCACACTGTAATCCTTTCCAGTTTTCTCATACACAGATTTCTTCCCACCTGCCTTTGAGGGTATGTTTAGTTTACAATCAAACAACGTACAGTACTCACAATAGGACAGTATCTTGTGAAAACGTACTTTCAAGCTGTGCTGACGCACTCCACTGAAGAGACTGCTATTTTCTATGAAATCCTACCAGTGGTATTCCAAAAGACAGTGAAGGAAACTAGCAACATGAAAGGCTACAGTGACTAAAGATGCTCTGAAAAAATGAAAGAACACTTATTTATGCCACATTGCTCTTTTATGGTATATAAAATCTAATAAAAAGGAGCCTATCCCCAGAAAAGAATGATCTCCCCCCCCATTTTTCTTTTTTAATCTTAGGTATAGATTTAAGACCTACAGCACCAACTCAGGCACCATTTTCACTAAAAATCCAATTTAAAATCTCAACCACAGGTTCCAAAAATAGGATCCTAAAGTCAGCTGCCTAAACATGGACTATCCCCGAGGGCAGAATTTTCAGAAGTTTTCACATGCCTCAGAAGTACAAGCCTCACGGACTTCAGAGGGAAGACTTCTGATTGAAGCAGATATTCTTTTATAATTTTGGCTATTAGCTAATTCGCTTTGACTTTAGAGATATGACGGCTTTCATAATAACTACACAAACATCCTGTGACTGCGTAATATTTCCTTATTTGTGCCTGCATGTGCAATATTTAGGGTGTAAAATGGTAAACATTAAATGTCACTTCTAATTCCAAACCAAGGCCAGCGTTAACAATGTCATTTTTATTTTAATCTAGAAGATCGCAGTAACAATATTGGAACCGCACAGAAAATGCACGGGGGAATTGCATTGCGCAAACCAGGACCTTGTTAACAGTGAACTCCTCCTTTGTAACTCCTATTTTAAAACAGCGCTGATAAAATCAGCTTCCAGGAAAGGCTAGCGAGGGCCTGGGAGAAGAGAAAAGGAGGATCAAAGTTACTAAAATACATATGCATCTACAGGAGAGGGAGCCAGGGGAAAGGATGCCGCTGCCCGTGCTTCCCCCTCTGCCTCCACCGCCACCTCGCTGCTGAACACTGGACGTTTCCCGCGGGGCCTCGTTAACGACACGAGACACCGCGGCCCGGCCGACTGCCGGGCACTGGGGCGGCGGGGCAGAGGGATGACGACGGCCATGGCGATGGCGATGGCGATGGCGATGGCGATGGCGATGGCGATGGCAGCGGCGGCAGCGGCGCCCTCTCCCCGCGCCGCCC
>NW_009649952.1:22313-49521 GCF_000708025.1 Charadrius vociferus
GCCCCGCGGGGCTGTTGGCGGAGGGATGGGGCGGCGGGGCGCCGCGGACCGCCCCGGAGCGCGCTGCCCTTAATGCATCAGCGTTTAAACCGCTCCGATGGCTGCAAGGGGGGCGGGGAACGCTGGGTAGGGACTGTTGTAAAGGCAGCCCGAACGGCGTGCTCGTGGCCTTGCTTTAAATGGATGGCTAATCGCATCTCGGATACATGGGCTGGCAGAAACAGGCTTATTTAAAGGATTAAATGCAGGAAAGCTTCCTTTGATGTGAATGTGCTTGTACCGGAGCAGGCAGGTACTTTTTTAATGCAGACAAATATATGTAGACAGACGCGTGTACAAATCTTGCAAATTCTGCAATACAGATAAAAATGAAGCAAAACAGGAGCTCTGAATACTTTTATAGTATTTCTGGTGAGCATTGCAGGGTGTTTCTAAAAGTCAAGTGGATTGTGAAATCTGCCCCAGCTTTCTAACTGCCCGAAACAATCCAGCCCCTATTTAAATACTGCTGAAGTTCTAGATACATGGTATCAGTTTACATGTTACCAGTTATCTATAATGCGCCACATTACACAATTACACGAGCTTTGTAATCATTTGCCTCAAGAAATTTTACAGTATCTCTCTGAAAAAGGGAAACTTTAAAAGGGTTTCCTTTTAAACACGGGAAATTGAGGCGCTGCATCTTACCAATGCAATCGCAAATATAAAGGAGAGCGCGATGCATCTCCAAGGTGATGTGGGAGAAGAACCTACAGCAATGAAGATTGTGCCGTGTTCCCTGCCTGCACACGTTTCACTTCCCCCGGTGTAAGCAGCTCTCACTAAAAGGGCCCCAGTCCTTCAGCAAGCCCAGGATGACCCTGGTGACAATGCGAAGCTCACTCAAGGTGAATGCTATTCACTACTACAAAGCCTGAACAAGTCATGCCCACAGCTAAACATTATCACCCAGGAGCCCGAAGACTATTGCCCTGTAAGACATTCCTACAGGTGCACTGCCCACTCCCCTCTATAGGTCTGGGTGGGCTGACTCTCCGCTCTCTCACGCTCCCGTAAACGAGCAGGAACTCCACTGAGAACAGAGTTAATAAGGGTGTCTAAAACTCCAGGCAGAAAAACCAGTATTTCCTTGTCCAGCGTTTTACGTTAGGCAACTCCTGGCACTTGCTCTCTTTTTATTTATTCTATCAAGTTTTGCCAATAATACAAGCCAGGAACCTGTCTTCGTTAGTTTACTGGCTAATGGCCACTACATCTATGTGGTGCTGGAACTCGTAATCCAAGACGACAGCGTGGGCTGCGCTGGACTTGGCACTGCTATTACTGCAGGAGTACAGTGCGTGGCCTCACGTTACACTGCTCTCCAAGCTCCTCTCCCTGTGTGTGCATGGCACTTTAGCTGTGCATCCTTCTGCCAAATTTGTTCAGGGTGTTATTTTTATGCACTGAATTCCTCGCAATCAGAGGTAGGTCAAATAAGCACAGCAATCTGAACGTCATGTGCCCAGCAGCCGACTAATCCTCACATCAGCAAGCTTCACAGCTGTCACAACATCCAGAGAAAGAGCTGGTCAGAGGCTGTGATGCACATGGAGTCGGCCAAGGAGGAAGCCTACACCACCAGCCGTCAAGGACGGGCGAAGGTAAAGCACCTCACTGCTTGGGAGCCAGATGCCTTTGTTGCCAGTCTCTGTATTATTTAAACACGCTGCAATCACAGCAGTGAAGTGGCTGGACTGTTTAATGTGCTTAGCTTTGTTCTCAATGGGGGCTGACGACTGCCAAGTGTTTTGGAAAGAACTTAGCCCCTCTATTTAAGTTGCTGAAATGAGAGCTCTTGAGCATTAAGCTCTTTTGGAAATCCAGCTGCAGAACTCCTCCATGGTGGATGCAAGCTGGGAACAATGGTTAATGGAAACTTCCCCTCATACCACCCTAGTGATGTGTCTCAACCATGGCCTGTAGAGACCACAACTATGTCAACACTGGCCTTTTGTCTGGAGATGTTCCCACTTTGTAGAGCTCCAACAACTGGTCAAGCAACACTGAGTATGCCAGGACAGACACAGCTCCAGGTGCCTCCTGGCAAAGGAATCAGCAAGTTTTGACAACCCTAGCAGTTACAGCTGCCCCAGCGTCTTCCCTCTGCTAATGCTCTTGGTGTTGCTCTGGCAGATATTAGCAATAGCGGAAAATTTTCCAGAATAAAGAACTTTCTTTCAAGTTGGCTGTCCTAACCCTTTCAGTCTTCCTCCTCCCAGCAGAGACTGCGAGTGAGGAAGTCCAACGTAATGGCAATATTTTCAGTGTGGTTCCTTGTTCAAAGAGAAATGGACTGAGGCCATTCACTTGTGTCATCTAGGTCACCAAACAGCTGGTAAAAAAAAATAGCAGCTTTTAATTGCTTGCAATAATTAAGATACACGATTCAAAAGTACAGTAGCATTTTTATATATCTACAAAACCAAAATGCTGATCTGGTATTGTGGGGAGCTCAATCACCGTATCCTGACTCTTAATTTCCCCCTTTTTAAACATCCCACCTACCAGCTGTGCCCAGGAGAGTTAAGATGGAAATAACCTCTTCAACTGCACCACTGCTTGACAGACTTCTTATTTGTATTGCAAGAAATCCCCAGTGAATTATGTGGAACTCAATTTTGAATCATTCAACTCCCATAGAAACGTGCCTGATTTTCAGAAAATCTGCCTTCTTGCAGCCCTTCCACACTTTTCATCAGCTCAACAGCTGGCTGAAGAACAGCGATGAGAAAAAGAAAATAAAAGGGAGTGGAAATGTTCTAATCAAAATATTTTCCCCTATTTATTACACATATCTTGGGGGGAAAGAAAAGAGGAGTTTCTCGTTCAATTTATTAGCAGCCCGGATATAAAATATGTGTTTGCTTATAATTTTTCCTTATATAAACTAAAGGCATTTTGGGTATGTCAATCAGACTATATAGTACAGCAGCTAAATTGACAGATAATCCTCACTGCTGCTCCAGAGAACCCCACAGCTCTGCCGATATGTTTTCCAAATCGTCTATCCGCTTGGCGGCTGGCCAGCTATTTGGGATAGTTCTCTTACTCCAAATCACAGCCTGTCCCAGACTAATCTGTCATCTATTTCTGCATTAACTCCTTCAGCCTCTAAGAAAAGTTATCTCAATGCAGAACACAAGGCAGTGTGCAGGAATCCAGACAGGCAAAAATCCCCACAGCCAGTAAAGCAAAAGGACTATTCTGGAGGCCAAGATTCATCCAAGTACAGTACCTTGTCAGGTTGTAATTCCTCACTTACAGTATTATAAGCGTCATCTAATTTCCCTACTGTTAGGATTTTACCATCTTCCAGAAACCAAAACATTTACATGGATAGTAAGCCCATAACCTATACTAGCAGTACCGGGAATGACAAGCCACGCTGTATGATCTTCCAGCCCTCACATGGCAGGACAAAACCAACCACTCTCTGCCTGGGGGTGAAGACGACACTTCACCCCGGGTGTATTTATGTAAGCAGTTATTAAAGGAGATTTATTTTCTTCCGAAGCAACAGGAGATTAGTGTATTTGGACCAGTGCTCCAACCTGGCACAGACATTCCTCTATTCCTTATCTTACACAAACTTGATTCTGCCGAACATGGGGTGACTGCAAACACTTCCTGTGGAAAGAAGGATCTTAATCCAATGCAACCACAACATATTCGCTGCTCTTAACACACACTAAAAGGCTGGCACATAAAAGTGTTTTTAAAACGTGTACTTTTTAAAGATATCAGCATTGTTTACAAACCTTGTGCATTTAATTATAAAAGAATTGTCATTTCCCCTCTCAGCATTGTGTGCCTCCCGCTCTGGGCCCCTACAGTATTATTACAGGCAGGACTGGTAGTCTTATTAAGATTGTCTGACACTTCCCATTAGAGGATGCCGTCTTCAGTTCCTTAGACCTTTGCCAGATTTCAACCATTCTGTTTGGATTTGTGTGCGCCAATTATGTTTCTGCCAAAATGGTTCTACAGTTTCCCGAAAAAGGTTCAACAAAAATACTTTGTTTTGAACCTGTTAAAAATTTCTGGCAAACTTTTCACTGAACTGTACTAGTGGCTGCATGCTAGAAGAGAGGGCAACTCCTGGATCAGTGTTACTCCCCTTTCGTTCGCTGCCTTAAAATCTTCTGCACGCAAGCTAAGGCTGTGTGAGAAAGGGGCAATTTCAATAAGGGATTAGGACTCAAAAGATGAGAAGGGGCAAAGAGGTGAAGGCGGCGAGGATGAGGGAGACTGGTAGCAAAAGGGGGGGGGAGCCTGGAAGAGGAAGGCTGCTTCAGCAAAGGCTGGGATGAACATGTTCAGAAGAGCGCTGTTGAAAGGAACAGGGCAGGAGAGAACCTGTGCTGATGGTACAAACACCGCTCCAGATTCCCGAGTCCCCCAGAAGCGCCCTGTCCAAGTGCCCTGTCCCCCTTCAGCTCCCTACAGCAAGAGTAAGTTGTCACCCTCTAGTCAGTCCAAGCGGCAGGACGCTGTGGGGTGCTGTCAGGTCCATTCCCACTCATTTCCAATGTGCCTCTTGTAGGGGTGGCACATGGGAAAATCCAGGCTGTCTTTAAAATTAAACGCAAGAGTTGTTTTAAGAAGGACAATAATGGTTGCAACAATCTTTAAAGTTTCGATCACATATTACTTTTTTTCAGATTCTTTCCTCATTCAGGAGTCGCTTGTTTCACCCATTTTGATTTATCCAAATGGACCCACACATTATTTGCCACAAATTATTCAAATCTCCTGTAGAGACACAATTAGAAACTTTTCAGGAGTTCCCTCCAGCATTGACAACTACTGCATCTGTGTGCTTCACAGAAACAATTTTTGTCCCCACGAGACACTTCCTCTTTGCAGGTGAAGGACAGAATTACAGACATTTAAAATCAAAAGTATGGAGCCAGCCTCTCAGGTTAGCTAACATTATAAACACTGTCTGCATCTCCTATCAACTCTCACCGACTTCTGTTGCAGGTTGGGGGCTGTACACCAACACAAGTGAGGGCTGCCCAAGGTATCAAACTGGGCTCCTCACGAAAGGGAAGCAAACACGCAGTGTGACAAGCTCACAAAATCAAGTGACTTGCTCAGAATTCTGCTGAAACTTCGTGGCACAATCCAGTCTCTCTAGACAAGATCCTCCTGTCCTTCCTGTCAGATCTTCCCTTCTCCTGCTGCTCTTGCCGCTCCCTGCATCCTCTCCCATCTGCAGTAAATGAGGTCAAGATCCAAGATCCTACAGACAACCGCTTCCTTCCTGATACAGCCCTGATTCAACCCAGAGCTGGCCTGTCCTCCGCATTCAAAAAGGGAAAAGAGAGGATATAATGTAATTAAAGTCTGCATCTCCAAGCAGAGAAGGGAGGGGGGTGTGCTATCTGAAGCTGCACACATGGCCTTTGGTCGAGTGTCTGCAGGCTTCCGAGGGCTTGACTTTGCAACTCCTGCATGTGGTTAGCATAACGTGCATGTAATATGCCGTGCCTGCTGTGCCAGTAACATTCTGCCCTTCAAAGCAATAAACAAACAAGTATGAGGCATCACCAGGTAAACTTCTCCACTATGTCTACTGGACTTAAGATTCTGATCTTCTGTCAGATCCATACTCTGAAAACCTTACCGTGTCTTCAGCCTGTGTGAAGGCAGCACTGAGCTCAATGAGGCCCCATTTCTGAAAGCCACCAGGAAACCCAACTTTTATATCCCTCCCAACCCAGCCCCTGACAACCAAACTGCAAGGGTCTGAAGGCAGTTGTTCCTGGTCTGAACATTTCCCTTGCAGATGTGCTACACGCAGAAGGCTATGGGTTTAACCTGGTCCTGGGACACTGCACAGGGATTTTCAAATTTTTGAAAAGCATGAAATCCACAGCCTTCTTGAATGCTTTTCTGGTTTTTTGTAGGGTGCTGCTTTCCTTACAGAGCTAAGCCAAGATGGCATTCTGTGGGGACAGGGCCTGAAGAGAAGCTGCAGGGAAGAACGCTCAGACAGGTATTGCATTTTGGTTTACGCTTGTCTTAGAAGCATGTTTCACTTCAAGATGCTGATACTCTCTGGTGCATTGGAGCTTCCTGACAACCCTTCCATATCTCTGTATATTTTTGTTAATTGGCAATTCACATATAGTAAGGTTACTCAAAAACCACAATTCTTCTTTCTTTTCTTAAAGGAAAAGTTCCAGAGAAGCATCAGAATTGTTAACCTGTTCTGCAGGAGACAAAAAGATCCATTTTTCTTTCCCTGGACAATTGCATACCCAGCTTTAATAAACCAATCTCAAACAGTAGATTTTAGATAGACCTCTGCTTTAGAAAACAGCCTCATATAGCATCCATAAATATGCCTTCACATGGAATACCACTCAAAACAAAGACAACACTTGTCTTCAAGATGCATTCATGCCATTGCCAATGTGCTCTGCAAGACTCCAGGCTAAGTTCCTCTCACATTGTTCTATTTATTTGGCTAATGAACACCCAGGACAGCGCGCTCTCCGTCAGTAAACAGGTCTTGCAAAAAGCCGTCGTGTAATCCTGAAAGCATATGCCACCCATGACTCAGGTATCTATTACCCACTTGTGGTACCCAAGCCCATCTTGCTTGGGTGTGTTATGAAAACACAGCCGAGTGCGATTTCAACTGGCATGGAAAAGCCACGTGAAACAGGTACATTTCCTCTAACTCCCAATCAGTAGCTAATGGCAAGCCTGAGAGAGAGACAACAGATGCTATCAGCTGCTCTCTGAATATATCCCTTAAGAAAAAGGGGTCACTGGGCAGAGTTACAGGAACTTGCAAATCTCACCTTCTCTTTTGATCTGTTCTGTACGCACAAATCTGAACTCTCTGTTGCAGTAGCTTTTTATTTTTACTTTTTTACATTTTTTGTTCATTAAAACAAAGCACACTCCTTATGTGACAAAACTAAATTGATGCTTTATAGAGGGTGATTTGTATAAAATAATTACATTTTAAGAAGTAAGGATGCCAGAATGAGGACACACTGTTCCCATAACCTTCTAAGTAAGACTTAGAACATTTTCTTTTCTCTCTGCCTTAAATTAGGACCTTCTAACATGTTTTGGAAAAAAAAAAAAACCAAAACAGCAAAACCCCAAAACTTTATTTGGTTTGTTACAGCCCAGTAACAGCAGAGGTCTAAATTGCTTTTACATACTAGTTTTATTTCCGATGAGCACACACAAAGAAAGTACAAGGGTGCATGGTTGTGTCTTTTTCTCTATTGATATAATTTCTTTTTCTCTATTGATATACTTACTGTCATTTACAAAGTATACAAATGCACCAGTCTCGGGTAGTCTGAAAAATGGGTCAGAGGAGGAAGGAAACACATAACCGCAGCTTAGGGAAAATTCCAGGAGAACAGACTGTTGCATACGGACATTACCCATCTATCCATAACTACTTCTTTACAGCTGCTGCTGCATAATACAGGGTTTTGTGGCACATCAGACACTGACAAAAACAGGGAACTTCAAAAACCAAGTCTGATTAAAAGAAATGACAACACCGAACACTGGGCAAGACACTGTCTTATAAATTCACTTCTAAAAGTGAGAGTCACCTAGCACCAGAAAATGGCAAGAAACTACCGTGTGGAGGAGTCTCAAAAACCAAACTAATGCCTGCAGATATTTCTGCACCTAAGAAACGTAGTCTCATTTTTACAGAAAGATGAAGGTAATATGAGCAAAAATCTCAGGAAAAAGTGACCAGAAAAAGCAACAAATACCAAAATCTTTACGTTTTTTATCTTTTAAAAATAGTAGCAGTGAAAAACATTGTCGATGGAATATTTCTTGAAGAAAACCAGCAATCCTAATACTTATTTTCCTTCTTGTGATCTCCCCTGCAAACTGTCCACAGCCCTCAACTGAGACTCTGAACACTTTCCATATGCATGTTCTGAATACAACAGATATGCAGAACCTGTGAAGATTTTGAACTATGTCAAAAATGAAATTAAAATGCCCCAAGACACAAAAGTCAAACCTCCTGCCATCTATTGACCAGTGCATTTAGGGTGATGCCTTCAGGAGGCATCTCAACAAAATGGATCCGTGAAACTTAATCTGACTGCCATTTGAGACTGCCATTTCTTTCAAACTCTTTTCCCTCAATTCACAAGTAATAGAGATTTTACTTTTGCCATCAAGCACAGTGTGGGTCTCATTGCCAATCAATGATAAAAATATGATCAATAAATTAAGTCAATATATTAAAAATAAAAACATCAATATATTAAAAATAAAAATGTATTTGGGTATAACCTTGAGGCCAACATGAACTGGCAAATCACTTATCAATTCACTGCATAAGGGAGCTTTTAAACATACGTGCCTGCATTTTATAAATATACATAAATACAGAGGACTGTTCACTGAAAATTATCATTAAGAAAAGAATGAGCCAATAGCAGCCTTATTTACAGTAACTGTATTTTTAATATGGTATTTTTCTTCCAGTAACCATAGCTGCAAATTTCAAAATCAGTTGCCAATCCAGACATACCAACTAACTTTCAACAATGTCTTGGCACTGAAACATTTCTTTAACAGAGACCCTTCTACCCCCTTTGAATACAGTACATTTCATAGAAGTCTCTGCCCACCCAGGAACAAAGCCCTCTGCGTGCTGCGCTGTACTCAGTGCTCCCCAGCAGCCAGACAACCAGCTCAGCACCATCCTGATAAAGAAGCAATGCCTTTTCTTATTTTCATAGGCAACGTATCACTGGTATGCAACACCAATGTTTTGGGTTTATTCGGGAGGGGGTAAAGTGCCAATGTAGTTATCTCTGCCACATTCAATCTTTATAATACTTACCATTTATATTAAATATAACAGTGCTTTACTACAAGCAGATTCCCACAGAAGTAAACCGCTTGGTCTGTCTTCTTGTTTGCAGTGGTGGTCATCCCATTGTCTATATGGGATACACGTGAGACAGTATTTACTGTCCAAGGATTTTGGGGGAGGATAGGACATGACACAATCCTTCATGTTCTTTTCCCCTTATTCACCAGGTCACCTGTAGGCAAAGACACTGCAGCTTCACTGCCCCTGCAGAACTCCCACTGTGAGCCCCTGCTGCATACAGGATCGGGTCTGCAGGAGTTGGCCATGCAGAAAAAGGTGTATCTGTGCCCAAATGAAAGGAGAGGCACTGGAGAGTTGGAAAGCACTGCAAGCTGAGGGCAGCAACAATTCATAGGCTTGGAAAATTATGTGGGCTTTACCTTTTACACTCCTGTTAACTCCGATTTTCATGAAGTAGGTGGTGTTGCTACAGCAACTGTCATATCACATCATTTCAGCTGTCTCTGTCACAGAGATCATCTTATTTTATCTTAAACTCAGATATGCAGCTTTTCTTCTTCTATTCTAAAGCCCTCTATATTTTGGATATAAAAAATTACACAAAATGGAGCTGTGCCATATAAATGATATTTTCTAAAAATGTAGCGAACCTTACAGAACATTTTTATTTGTTCTCCTTTTACAAATGCAGAAGGAATAAAGAAAACAGCACTGACCAGATTTATGGCGTTCCAGAGGTTCAGAAATAAACTAAGAGCTGGTCTCATAATAAAGATGCTTCATGCCACCTTTAATGTGTTCTTCCTATGGAAGCTAACCCTGCGTTCTGGTGTACTTCACCAGAACTAACTCATCCATTCACAGGAGAAAACATCTCGCTTCCACATGCCCAGACCATTTATATACCTACATTCCACACAATTCACACCCAGCTTAGATGATGCTGCCAATCCACCGCACACAATACACTGTTCAACTTGTGTACCACACCTGCTTAGCCTGAGCCTGGAAGAAGCATCTGCTAGAGCAGAAGTCTCAACCCATCTTTACCTCTTTCAGAAGGTTTGTGCTAGATGCTAGGGATGAGGTGGCCACCCGGCTTTGCAGCTCAGTAACCAGACAACTTGGCTGTACCTCCTTTGCCTCCATTTTGCTGCCTGGATAAGTCTTGGAGGACTCACTGAACAAGCAAAACTCAATAAAATCCTGGTGACCGAAAGGATCTATTAAATTTTTGTTATTAACATGCATTCCAACTCATGCACTCACAGATCTTCCTTTAAAAAAATAATAAAAAAATGTGGAACAGTAGTAAATATTCAGTTACACCCTCAGGCTACTCCGGAAACTAGAGAAAGCCCTATCTATAGTCAAAGGTTATTGCATAGACCACTCAGCTGCTAGCACAGCTCAGACCACCAGATCCAGCTCTGCCACAGCCTAAGCGGGTAAGTATTTATATGTGCTTCTTTGTAAGCATTTCCAGTCACTTTCAAAACAATCAACACAGTCACCAAATTACACTTCACTTCTACAAAGACAGATCCACGGCAGATGGAAATCTGCCTACATGGATCTAACCTGTGGGCAAGAACTATACCCTGTGTACCTGGTTAAAGGCTATGTACACAATTAAGGTACCAAGTGGCCTTTCAGTTCTTTCAATGACTTTACAAGCTTTGTTTCAGTGCCCCAGTGCTGACAGTCTTTAGTTTAATTTCCTAGAGAAATGAGTTTTGTGCAATCGTGCTGTGCACATATCTGTCTAGCCTCCTCCCAACAACTTTTGAAACTGTTGGCCAATTTCAAACAAATTTGGCAGAGAGGTACGGGCATGTATTACTAACAAGGTTTGTGAAAACAACGTAAATGAAAGAAGCTCTAAACTCCCTGCTGAAGGAAGGCTGCAGGAGCCTCGTTACACATCAGAGAAGTCCTGGAGATTGTGCTGCTCATGGAACTTATTCCTTAGGCAGGTAGCAGGAAGGAAAAAAGAAAAGTATTCACCAAGTTATTATGTATTACGGCAGTCAGGAAAGTCACTTAATTCTCTCGTTCTCTACTGGAATTGAGAATATCTTTTCACCTTATGCCACCCACTCATTTACTATTTCCAGTAATCACGAGCAAAATTATTTGTTTGACAACTGCACTGTCACTTGACAATCTCTCTGAACTCCACACAGACACATCTGGTATTGATAGCCATTAAAACAGTCATGCACATGTCCTGTCTTAAAAATCAATGCAGAAAACAGTCAGATGTGGACAATGCAGCTGTCTGGTACCATCTGAACATTTACTTATTCTTATAATATGCAGTGAAAACCAGAGCTGTACTAGAAAGAGCTTTTTTATATTATCCGCAGCACTTATTATGCAAGTAATTTAAGCCTTCCAACCAAGACACAGTAGGAGTGTTTGGGAATCAACAAATTTGCCCTGGCAGCAATTCATTATTGGATTTGGGGTGGGGAGGGGTTTGGTTGAAGGAGGGAATTATTTTTTTTTTGGTAAGGATTTTGTTAAAATGCAAGACAATAAGCTAGGTGAGGGATGCTGGGTAGGACTCATAGCTAAGAATCAGAGTGCTCTAGAACGATGCTGGAAACTGTACGTCTCTGCCCACTTGACGGATAAACACTAACAGATCAGCATTTGCAAGATCGGAGGTCCCTTCTGACCCTCTTCTTTCTTACTCTTTATGCTGTTATTTCAGTGTTACAAACGTCCACAATTACTGAAGCTTGCAGAAAAATGGGTTAAACTTTGCATATTAAAAACAAGCAAGAGAAACACCTTTCCTCTTTCTGCTTAACTGGATAATTGGTTGTTAGCAGGAACCTGCTTGATGAGTTTCAGCAGCTCCTAGAGACCAGGCAAGGCTGTTTCTGAGAGCAGTTAAAGCTGCCGACTGTATAAACATCTTTAAGCCGACCAACAGGGTACCCCTTGGCAAGGTTGTTTTTTTTGACAACTAAATTTCCAGAATGCAGTTAAGCGGTTTGTATACCAAAGAGCCATCCAGACCCAGTAAAAGCAGGGAAACGAACTATTTTAGGCAGAATATTTTATAGATATTATATACATAAAACTGTCTTATGGTCAGAATAAATAGATGATTTAAAACATGTGTAAGTGAATGAAGAAAGACTAAATAATTCTCCCTGCAATGGAGAGAGCATAACAGTAAGATTCAATGACTAAATAACAGGTTCTGTCCTAGTAATTTAAGGGGCTAAGAAAACTCTAGTTCTGAAGGTTCACGTGACAAGTCAAAGGACTTCACTGGATCTGTACAATCCTCCGGGCTTATTACTTGATCCCATTTATCTATATAATGCAAAGATTTTACTCTGGTAATTAGTGATTTTGAGTCCAGTTGGCTAAAAAGAAAGTACATGATGCTTGATTTTCACACAGGGATTATCTTGTCCTATATTGGATGTGTGTGCAAGCACGTGAGGTTTTTTTTTTTAAAAAAAAAAGATAAACCCTAGTAAAATCTTGCTATAAATTCAGTCACAACTGTACAATCACCAAAGCAGCACCTATATCAATCACTACAAAATATTGGAAAAATCTCCTTAGCGCTGTTTATTATCATCTTCATTTCTATTTATTCACCTTGATGTTTCAATCAACTAAACACTGCAACTGAAAAATGGACATTTATACATGCTGAGATTTCACATCAAGAACTGAGCTCTCCCTTCCTGAAGCTCTGTCAGTCAACACCAGCCGGGAGTCTCACCACGGGGCTCTTTCTCCCAGATTCTCTTCTCTCTGAGGATGCAGGAGAGACTAAGAGAAGGCAACTGTAAATTCATATCCTAAAAAATAAGGTACAGATTTGGGAGAAAGTATTTCAGCTTTTGCCATTTATTAATCAGCTCAAAGCGTCTGATAAAGTTAGCGTAAAAAGAGACTTCCAGGCTCAGGACTGTCCATACAAAACCAACCAACCACTCCCCTGGCATTTCAAGAGAGATGTCCCTTCATAAAGTAACGGGAACTGCTCCTCAAACACTACTGCCTGCAATCATGCTTTGTACCCCCTCCCCAAGCATTATGTCTTTTTGTACTATTTTTTTTATACAAGGGTGCCCTCAGAGATGTTTGGGTTTCAAACCCAGAGCCAACTTTCCAAAACATGCTGCATTTTCAAAAGCCCATTTTTGTTGTACAGAGAAATAAATTGGTTTGCATCATAAAGCCTTTATCCCCCCAAACCCAAAGCCTCCCATACAGTTAAAAATCAAATCCAGCTTTATTTTCCTGCATGAGTCAGGCTGCATGCAAACAGCTTCAGAGGAAAGCAAGCTTGGGGTGGAGAATAGAACTGAAGTAAGAAATCCAGAGAGGAATACTTGTTCTTCTAACAGCACACTCCTATTTTCCCAAGACATTTGCTAATATTTTCATTTTAAAACTAGAGGAAAGCCACCCCCTTCCCCCCAAAAAGAAGTTTTAAAGATTATAAAGACACACAAGGACACACTTTATTATTTTAACAATTATTGCTATTTTCAGAGCTCCAGCACAGCTACTTCCTTCCATAATTGGACTTCAATCAAACCCTAGCAAAGCTTTTGATCTTGGAAAGAGTAACAACATAGCTCTGTTATCGGCACATAGGGGGCAAAGAGTAGGACATCCAGAATTTTTCAATAAAAGAAAGTTAATTGCTTTGACTTACATTTATCAAAGGTCATGGCTACAAGTTCTGAGTGCACATACATAACGGTGCACACTGAGAAATCTTGTGTAGACCGGCCAAAGTAAGTGTTGGGATTATGCTATCTGTATGCATTAAAAAAAAAAAAAAAGAAAAGAAAAAAGCGGCAAAACAATGCTAGATTACTATCCAAATATACCCCAGTGGATGTCCTGCCAAATAGCAAATATGTGGCTGTAAGCTCCAAACTGAAATAAAAGCTTGGCCAGAAGCCCAGAGCTTCACTGTATTTTGCTCAGCTAGCCATAGTCTGGCAGAACAGAGTGAACACATTCTCAGCCACGTGATAAAGAAGCCCGTCGGGCCAAGCTGATTTCCTTGTGTTGGTTAAATGTGATCTTCAGAGTGTACACACCAGCGGCTTTGGGAAAACGTGAGAAAGTGGGAAACAACAAGCCACAGGCTATAAACTGAAGGGCAGCAGAAAAATTAGTTAAGGGGTTTCCTTAAATGCTAGTGTCGCCAGTGCTGTATTTTAACGAGGTGTTAACTGGGCTCAGAGGGCTGAGCATTTTTGGCAAGGGTGCTGAGCACCAGGCATTCACCTGGATTTTGACAGGAGTTACATACCATCAGCTCCTTCAAGGACACAGACCCTGAAAGGACCTGACCGGGAAAAGGCACTGTAAACTCTTCATTGTAGAGGATTATGAGAGCTTCTCATCAGTGGCTCAAAAATGTAAAACGCTGAATGACTTCAAATTCCGTACTCAGGAGAATCAGAGGCACGTAGGACTCTCAGGATGAGTCCCAGTACAGGAAGGGTATGAATCTATGGTGGTATACATCCCCTATGGTTCAGATTTTGCTGATGCTACTTAAATAGCCACCAAGTAGCACTACTGAACACAGAGAAACGTTCATAAAGTGAGACAGAATTCGGCCAAAAGATTCGATCTGAAAAACATGCAGGGTCTAACGGGATAAAAGCTGCCCCGATGATAAGTTATTATATTTTGATAGCAATGATAATAATGTTTTTAAATAACTGACTTGGGAAGAGACAAACAGCATCCCTGGCCAGCACCAGAGGTGCACGTGACTCGTGAGAGCGTGTTACATGTGGAAGCAGAAAGAAAAGCCTCCAAATGAAAGACCTCAGAAGTACATCCCTGCTACAGATAAGAAGAACTCAGATGAAACAGTCATGAGAGTAAATAAGAAAAGTGAGATTTGTTTACTTTCTAACAGAAATAATTTGATAACCTAGACGTGTGCAGCAGCTGATGAAATCAGAGACACACACGAGTTGACAATTACACCTCCAGTTCTTTCCTTCTATTTGGCTAATGATTTCTTTTCACGTGTTCAGAACAGCTTCCAGACAGAGGCTACCACAATTTTCAACAATTACTTCAACCATGTCGCACTGAGAAAATTGAACAGATAAGAGAGTTTGGAAAAGTGCTTCTTAAACCTGGTGATGACTCCAGTCCAACAGAAAGATCAGCCTTTCTGAGAGCAGCCACGTGATTACAGATGCATGAACCTCAGCCCTCAGAGTCTGGACAATCCATGCTCTGATTTTTTTAAGCACTGAGACACCAACGGCTAAGGTGTTTCATGTAGACACCCAAACCGCAGCTGTCCAGTATTTGTAACTGAAGGCTTATGGTTTAACCTCCTCAAAATGTTGACATGCAGGTTAACATTAAATATGCTGCACTCTCCTAATTCTCTCATTTAAGTATACAGTTAAGTGATGCAGGTGTTCACAAGGTCAACCTCCTGCTCCATTTTCCTCCATATCCTCTCAAAAAATGACTCAATCACCTCATCTAATGAGCAAGTCGCCTTGCTTTTTGCCTACATGAATTAGAGTAAGGCATTGTAACAACATACAGTTAAGGAACGTGACACAATCTTGATACCTCACTTATCAACCTTATCTGTTATTTATGCTCCTCTTTTCCAAGAGAAATATGCTTCAATACAGGCAGGGGAATTAATTCCTCATTTTTCAATGTACATGTACTGACGCAGAGGTCAGGCCCTTAGACAAAGGCCATACTATAGTCAGTCCCTTGTGGCTAACCTGCTTGGGTAGCTGCGGTCCCCAGAGAAGTCTGGAAATCGAGAGTGGGAATTAAAGATTGGTGCCCTAAGGTATTCATAGTTTCACTCCCCAAAGTCTGCACACTCTTTAGTAGTGCTCAGAGCAGCGATCACCCAGCTCAACAGGGCTCTGATTTGTGCGACCTTTCTTTGGCCGCATAGTTGCACTGCCTCAGTTGGAAGTCAAGTCATTATTCCACCCTCACTCTGTGGTAAGCAAGGAGAATTGGGCTACTCCACGGTGCTAGTCCAGCATATAAAATGGATACACTAAATTAAATTATGTCTGGATGTATGTAACACACAAAAAAAACCCCACATTGAGGAAATATATGCCACTGTGAAAATTTTACTTTGACATCCATATGCCGCTGTGGTGTACTTCAAACAGCAGTGAGCTCAGCTCTTGCAGTTATTTCAGATCTGTATCTGATTTTTTAACTCTTCCGAAGTTAAGCTCAAGGCAATGTCTTAAACACAGTTTAAAAAAAGAAAAAAAAAAGGCAAAGCAAAGAAAAAATTGCAATGTTTCCCAGTAAACTTTCTCCAGCTGAATCCTGAGAAAGCAGGAAGAAACTCTTGCGTGTCTTTTCACACAGCTTTTTTTTTTTTTTTTTAAAGATGCTTCATATAGCATAAGCCACTGCCAGACCAAACGGACTTTCAGGCCTCAGATAAGCATTACGTTTCCACAAAGGGTATTGAAATGTCGTGATGCTGTGCTGGAAACAGAATGTAGAGAGGTTGTAACAAATCTCTAAATGCCCTAACAAGTATGTGCGTTCGGGGGTAGAGGGAACGGGACACTAAGGGAGCAGGGGAGTCCACCCAGCAGTGCGGCATTATACTGTGAGCGTGTTGTGTCATTACAGCTTTATCCCGACACACCCATATTTACAGCACACAATGTACTGTACAACTCACAATGCCAAGAAACTCAACATATCTAATCTGGCAGAAAAACAAAGTCATATCAGGTTAATCCAATTCTTAAATTGCACAACTTTGAAAAGCCAATAGGAAAACAAATCTTCCCCTTGCTTGTGCTCCCCCTAGTCCTCCTCCCAACACACATACCCTGCCACGACCTACTTTTTCCTCTTTGATCCCTCAACATTTTTAGCCCACTCTCACTCTCCCCTGTTTCTCATTCACTTCTAACCTACCTCCACCCCAGACCCCGGTGGCAGAGTGGAAAGTTACGCCGATTAGAGCACGCCGTAAAAGGCAGCTTTGTGCACAGCGCCCCGGCCAAAACGCACGGTGAAGAATGAATGGCAAGACACATACACAAGGTCACTTGGACACTTGCCCGCATGTGATACTGCAATAATTGCGATAAGATAACAGGCCTCAAATTTGAAGTTGGCTGACTGCAAGGTAGTTTCAAACAGGGCAGCGGAGCTGGGGTGCTTCTGCTACGCAAGAGGAACAGAATATAGCAAAGCTGCATAAAAGTTCAAAAAATTTTAAGGAAAAATAATTGTGCTTAACTTTGGAGAGGATCAAAACTGTTCCACTGCCTGGGTTCGGTGCTTTCAAGATCTTGCCTACAAACCTTACAGCTGGTTTTCTAACTTCTCTCTTTAAATGAAGCCTTGGAGTCTCATACAATCACAAGACTCCAGAAGCTGAGGATTTTAAAGGAAGAACAATGGTGGAAAAAAGTTTGTGTCACTCCCCCTCAACACACACTAAAGCCATTAAACCTGGTTTCTCGCAGATTTCATTTCTTAAAGTGAATTGACATCTCATGGTGTCTAAAAGGGTGCCAGCTTTCCCAGAAGCATTTCACACAGATCAGGCATTTTAAAGGTCTTATATAAATTCTCTGATGTGGAAAATGTACATTTACATTACAGCTCTTCCTGCTCAGTAACATATTCCCGCTCTATCCACTCATCTATTTTCATGAAGTTTTAGGAATGTAATTATTCTTTCAGAATCAACTTTCTTGCCACATTTGGTTAAAATCAGCCAATATACTCAAAAATCATGAAGCAGGAACATGCAAGAGGCCATGCATATCTAGCGTGACTGCATATGATTTGTTTTCATTGCAAACCAGGCAAAAAAAAAAAAATAAAACCCAACGCTCATCTATCACAGCAAGCAACAGAGCTGCAAGAGTTACATACATAAATGCCCCACGCTGCAACAAGGGGCCGCAGCTGCAGGGATTACAGCCGGCAGTAACATCTATATTTCCACTATGCAGCACAAAGAAAGAAGAAACAGTGGTACGTCTGATTGCTGCAGGGTCCTTCAAACTGAGTTAGTTTAACCCTCTATGTTTTGATGAGGAACATGATTTGGTTTTGAGTGCTTAGTTCCTACTTACTACGCATTAGAAGTTAAGCACACGGCTGCTTTTTAAGCAGACTTCTCACTGGAGTAGGACTCATTTCCAAATGTTGAAATGGCGAGTTCATAAAAGTGACTAAATTTTTTTTAAGTCACCTCCTCTGTTTCAATGCAGCCCTCTCACTTTGAGCCTGTGTTTTATATTCTGCAGCCTTAAGTAATATACTCTTCCACAAGAAGGCTTAGTGCTATTATTTCAGCAATCTCACTGTGCTAAAAATATTGATTGTGCTGTCAAATGGAGTTACAGAGGAGTATTCTGTATTTAGAAGTTTCACGTTATTGTTCCTTCTGTTTTTCAAAATGCAATCTACAGTTTCCTGCCTCACCTCCTTAGAATCCCAAGTTATAAGCAGTTACTAAGCGGGATCGCATTTAATTTCTGTTTTGAGTGCTTTCATCTGTATCACGATTGCTAAGTTACCAGGTCACCTCAAATATAACAATGTCCACATACAAGAATTAAGTGGGGAGCCTTGCAAGTGTTTTAAAAAAAAAAAAGTATCCAATCATTGCCACACAAAGTAATGGATCTTGCTATGGATGGAGAACCCCGTCCATTCATTTGTTTATTAAATTCAGGAGTACCAACCAGTTCTGTAATGAATTACTTAATCTTTGACCTATTGTCCACAGCCATGTTCCAGAACAAAGAATTTATAGCAAGCTGAGCTCCCTAAGGCTAATTGGAGAAGAACTTTTTTTTTTTTTAAACCATTCTCCATCCTCAACAAGTCTTAGAAACTGTGTATTTTTGCCTCTCTGCTTGTACACCTACATATCTAAGAATGACATTTTGTTACAGATGAGTTATTGCTGGAGTTCACTATAGCATCTGCCTGTAGTAAATGTATGTTAATATATCTATCTGTTGGTTCCTGTCAAGTTTTGTTTCAGTAATAATCTAGACTTGTGTTCCAGTTAATAAGGACCTGAGTTTTCTAGGACCCTAATGCAATTTGGATTTTATTATTTCCTCCTACAAATGGCCATACACCAAAAAACAAGGGATCAGCCTCAAGATCCTCAATACCTGTTTTCATTACACAGCAAATAATATGAACAAGAGAATACTACCAGTAAGATGAAGAACTAAAGCTGTTTCTCTCAAAGTTGACCAGAGAACCCTGAAGCAAGAGCATGCCACATCAGAGAAGCTAAGCGATGGTGTTAGATGGTGTGCGATGAAAATCTGGGCCTAATTTAGCCCTGGCAAGATTTACTTTAGAGAATGGGACAGGGAAGCATAACTGTACAACAGCTTCAAACACGTCAGAAGTGTGAGACGTTGAACAATAACTCATATTTGTTTAAAACTTGATGGATAGTACCTCAATTATGCAAAGCTGAAGTGCTATGAAGAGCCTTAGCAGAAAAGAAAAAAGTTGCAACGCATGCTGCCTTACCTACCTGCGTTAGCTCTGAACCTCTCAGGACCAAATTCAGCTTTGTGATAGAGAGCTTCTTTAATGCCATTTGTGCATTTAAAATAGGTGATACAAGCTACAGAATGTGTTTGTCATGCATTCATCTTACATTCATTTTCTTACTAACTGATTAAATGGAGTAGATTTGAGGTTTAAGTAAATGTTTTTTTCCAGAGCTTTCATTATCTACTTAATGTAGAAGAGATCAAACCACAGTTTTTCTTGAATACAACTTAGTTAAAATACTCTTTTCTGACATCACAGTCTTCTGTGGAATTCAGACAAAATATTGAAAAATTATTCTATTTGTTATGAAAGTAAGACTTCAAAAAAGGAAACTCATGATCATGTTTGTGTAATATAAATACTAAATAGCTCCATAGTGTACTGCCAGCCAACGAAGCTTCTGATTTCATAATGCTCTAAAGTCCTCTTTACTGATGACAACTATGTCCTTTCATCCTGAGAAAACTCCATTGCCACACCGACAGCTGTTATCCCCCCTTAAAAAAAAAAAAAAAATCCAAAAAGAGGAACGACAACAGAGCAAATGGTGATATTTTGCTGCTCCACCTAGGAGTTGATGGAGAGCAACCAACAAGATGCTTGCCTGCTGAGCAATACTGAAATCAGACAGACCACATGAGGAGTAAAGTATTCATTGCTGAGATTAATTGGGCAGAATCTGGCCACTGCTAGCTCCCACAATTGCCAATCTGCTGTCATATAAATATGTAGAGATTGAACCATTTAATGTGTTTCCTAGTACCTTCATCTAATCAGACAGTATCAATGTCTTCTTTGTATACATCTCCTGATGAGGTCTTCTCTCTTAACTATAACATATTGTTTTATGAAAGACTTGAGGGTGTACTCGCTTCTTAAAAATCAAGTCACTGCACTAGAGAATCATTCAATCAAACACTCTCCAATACACTCTGAGATGGGAAGCAAGGCTTTGAGAAAGACATCATACTTTTTCTAGGTAATTGCAACAAGTTTGACTCTCAGACATCCTTGAAACGTCTTTCTAAGGGGACAAAACCCCCTAATTGTTCCGTCTGTGCATCCTCTTCCTAACATCATATAGCCCTTACTTGCCTAAGTAGCTCTATCGGTGTGGAAAACACTATTCCTGATAAGAACTGAAAAATCAGGCCAGGTATATTTTAAAAGTATAGCATAAACCCCAAGATGTTTCATGCTGTTTATTGTTTGAATTACTTCAACTTCTTTCATGCAGTCAAGCAATTATTTAACCATTAATCAACATTTAACAGTGAATATTAAAATTAGATCTCTTGAAGGAGACACAGTGTTCTTGCTTCTAGCATTAACAAGGCTTGTGCATTCAGCACTTTTTTCCCCTGTTATCACGTGACAGGCTATTTTTAATATTTGCCTGAATATATTTTGCATCTTCCTTTGATCCAGAAAGCAGTTTTATGAGGCTTGTCTGCATATTGCATTTCCCTTGCTGTGGCAGTCCAGAGCGAAGCCTTTCCATTTCACTGCAATTTCGGCATTGGCTGGTAATGGCAGGAGCACTCAGCCGTGCGTGCGTGCCTGCTGCTCCAGCAAAAGCCATGCTGAGCAGGCTGCACAGGGGACTGCCACGTGCCTAAAGCACATGGTCATGCAGGCAACAGCCATCCAGAGCCTCACGTGAGAGTCAATGTGAAGAGCAGCTCTCAGTACCAGCCTGCCTGACGGTTTAGCTGGTCATTCCCATGTTGTCACGTGGGAGAACAAAGGTCAGGAAATTCCCAGCTCCTCTGGGTGCTGGAGGTAGAGTCCTTCGACTGTAAGAAAGGGGGCTCACGCTGTGGCTCACGCAACACCTAGTAACTGCTTGTAAACAATGATTAAAGCTTAGGAGAGGATTCCACATACAAGTTGGCTGCTGGGAATGCTGCTCTTCACACTACAAAGGCTGTGCTGGAAGAGGAGGTCACGTTAAGAAACACAGGGGAAGGAAGACTGCAATAAAGGGAGTGTTGCGCACACACCCTTTTGTGGGCTGCCCCCTTCACCGAGTCATCCCCAGTATGCAGTTGAGAGGCTGGATGGAGCAAGAACAAACCTCTCCCAGTTGGCTGCTGTGCCTATCACAAACAAGAGTTAAAAAGAAAACACTGAAAACCACCCAATCACGCCTAGTGTCAATCATTACCCTTCAGGATCTATGCAAGAAGTAAAAGCTAATGGATACCGCACTCCAGATGAAGTATCTCAGCTGAATAAATAGAACATGGCATTTGATAAAATCTTTGTATTCTTGGGAGGGTGGGAGGTGTAAATACACTTCAAATTTTTAGGTTTTTGATTAATGTACCCCAAAATCTTTTTTTTTTTTTTTAAACTGAAAGTGAAGACTTGCAGATATTGCACATAGGTGCAGTTCTGCAGGAGATTACAAAACTTGCTTTTCCTTTTTTCTTTCCTTAAATAATCTTTAGCAGATCCTTTGCAAGTAGTCTAAGGCACACAGCCACCCAGGCAACACAGACTGAAAACCACTGCCATAGGAAGGCAAAGAACCAGGGAGTTTTTTCAAAGCCTCCGACAGCTCTACCCTCCTTAAGGAGCAGGGCAGGAACAACATATGCGTTATCACGGTGTCAGCAGCATCCCATGACATAACCCTACATCCAAGGCTTTGAGGTCAAACAGAAAATTCAGATCTAAACCACAAAATCCCCAAAACCTTCTAATTAGGGTCTTCCACCAGACTTAGCTGATGCTTCAGAACCCTAATTCACTCCGTTCAAACCCTTTACAGTAGCTGCCCCATTCATCCAAATTAGGGCTACACAGGTAAAAGAGCCAGGTAAAACTAACCACCAACCTGTTACCTGCAAAATACGAACCTCCCTTTACATACAAACAGCTAAAAATACTCCCAATTTCCTTAAGTACTCTGCAGTTAAGTGGAGTTCTATGTTCCACCAAAAAAATGGCAAAAGACAACACAAGGTCTGCAACAGATTAAGAAACAAGAAGTTGTGTTTGCAGTAACACATTACTTTAAAAGCTAGCTTTATAAAACCTGTTCTTCTGAGGAAGACTACAGATTTCAACCAATTAACCAGCATCCGATACAGGGAGAGAAAAAAAAAAGTTTCAAGCATGTCTACACATTACAATGGATGGTGGTCTGCAACACTAAAATAAATCAAAATACTACTTTTTATTAATAAAATTGGTACTGTGAAAAGAAATACATCAGATTCCAATCTTGCAACAGCCACTACCCTGTGTCCCTCCTATTCAAAAACAGAACCAGTATTTGCTATACGTACATTCCCTGAACAGGCATTTATAGGAAAATTGGTGCTTGCTTTATTCTTTGCTAGAGTCCAGAGAAACTGGTGAGCCTAAACATTTTTCCATCAGCCCAAACATCCAAGCTGGAAATACAGAATTAAGTTAAATTTGTAAGGAACCTTTGTGTTGGTGGTTTTTTTTTTCTTTTACCTTTAAGAAAAAAAAAAAATTCAGTGAGGGTTTGTAATGTCATGTTTACCATCAGGGTCAGTTCAGCTTTGCTGAGCCCGATGACACTTCTCAGTGAATGCCAATGCAGATTTCCAGATCTCTTCCAGAGATGGTATAAAATACATATTTGGGCAATACCACTAGCTTCTAAAGACAGACAAAGCTTGTATTTCAACATATGCACAAAAATTAAATCTTCTTATGCCACTCTTCTACAGACCCTCTGTGCCTGAGGTACACCAGGTACATACATGAGTCACATTCAGTGTTCCACGTGCACGTGTACATCATCCCCAGTACACAGCAGATGCAGGTAGAGGAGTTTTGACCAACTGCACGTGATACGCTGATGCTAAATGCTGTGGAGCCATTTAAAGTAGGTACACAAGCAGTACAGGATTTGACCCTTCCTTCAGCCACACGCTCAAACAAGCTTCCATGGTAAGACAAAATTCAGGGGACACAACACAAATATTTTTAGAAGAATTACCATCACCTAAAAAAAAAAAAATCATTTTTCCTGAAAATAATATGACATGGAATTAATTTTTATTGAAAATGTATACTTTATACTATTTGTTCCTTGGTTTATTACAATAATACAAATCGTAACAGCCATGCATACTGGAACAGTAGCTCGCACCAATTAAAAAAAAAAAACAAAACTTTCTTCATGTGACATTTTAAGAACTGTCTGTATTTTAAAAGTCTTAAGATATATTAACCAAAAGGCTCCGTTATCATGATTTTAACATTACCTCTAGACTAACTTTCATATTTCAAAGCAGCACATTTGCCTTGGCACTTTCATGAAAACCTTAAACACTCATTTTTATTTTTACTAAATATTTGCTTTTTAAATTATATACTGTCTTATTTTAAAACTTACTCAAATGCTAAACTCTAAGATCATCTTCAAAACAGACTGTCAAAGTAAGATTTTTACATGATAGCACATAAAAATTTCAACAACCTGATGATAAACCATACTACTCTTGATTAAGTCATATTACTTATCTGTAATGGGGGCGGGAATATTACTTTAGGAAATTGAATGACCTCCCTTTAAAAAAAAAACAACAACACAAAACATTTAAAAATATTATATTATTCTTAAAGCAAGATGGCGTGGTGAAAAAACGCCTGCAAATTTAGATGTTTTATCCTACCCCAAGAGACATGACTTCTTTTACAACACTAAAAAAGCGTACAGAGTTTCTAGTGAAAAAAAAGTTTATAACCCTGAGCTGCAAACAGCTCAGGAAAATCTCAAAAAAAAAAAAAATCAATGAGTTGAAGTCATGCAGACAGCTGATTACAAATAAATTCTGACAGGTGATCGTTAAAAGCCTGGCTCATAAACAGGCTCCTTTGAAAAAAAGAATGAGGACAGATTATCTGCTTTTAATTTTATGCGTGCATATGCGACAGAAAATGCTGTAGCATATACGCACTATTTTTAAAAACCGGCTCAGAAAAAGCAAAGGTTTTTTTTATAGTCTGCTCTTGCCAACTCCAAATATATTTTAACTTGGGAAGCCCTTATAAGTTATTAGATCACTATGAAATGCCTTGAAACTGAAATACAAAACAAAGTCAAATCCACATAAAGTAAAAGTAAGTAAATCAAATCCACGACTAAACACACACTTCTGACTTGGGGCCAAGGAGTCTGTTGACAGGTTTGGGGTGTTTTGGGGGGTGTTTTATTTCTTTTTAATGAGAAAAGAATGTTGCAGACTTGTAAGACTTTCCTATTTCATCCTGCTCCACAACTTTTGTCCTTCTATTTATTTATTTCGCCTCCTTATCAGATGATTCTGACAATGACTTCGCACGCTGAGCATGGCAAACGATCAAGCAGAAGGGAGAGGAGTGGTTTCCTGCTCCTAAGAGCACACTTTGCTCTAGCAAACCTTGTGTGAGCAGAAGAGCACAGTAAGTCAGTCACCCTTCGTCTTTTTATTATTTTTTTTTTTTTTAAGAAAAAAAGGCAAAGCTCCATGTTTTCCAAACTTCAATGTTGACACTATTCCACTGACAGTGATCTCAGCCATGCTGGTGTCAAGCCAGAGCAGTTATTCTGGATTCATACCAGTGTCTCTAAAGGGATGATTTCAAGTGCTAATAAACTAATAGAAGACTTCCACTGACATCAAAGGGGTTCGAATCATGCATTACAATCAGAACTTGGGACTCCATGATGTTTTCTTTGCCTACAACTTAAGGTGACTATAGACGTAATTTATCAACTCAGGTCAGTTATATTCAGTTTATGTTAATTTAAGTATGATTACAATGCAGCTCCAAAATATAGTTCCTGCCCCATGTACTGTGGCAAATTTTACTTTGCTCAATCAAGAATAAGTTTATGGCCAAAATTTCAAACAGGAAATATTGTCTTTAAGTTTCAACTTCAACATAATCGCTCACTCCTGTGTTCTCACATGAACTATTGGCCAGCAGAATGTTCTCTTTCACGGTCCTTCCTTTTCCCTGTTCATTTAACACCACGGCATCTATGTATTACTGTTCTGTTTGTTGTCTTTTTACTTGCTAATAGCTAGGCTACCAACAAAGAAAAGAAGATAGACAACTTTCCTTGGAATTCCCACAGTTTCTTTACATAATTTAAACAAAAGTCCCTGCGGAGCAACTTAGCAATAACTATAGCTTCCTTTTTTTTTTTGAGTGAGTGAGTGAGTGAGTGACATGAATCATATCGGCCCTCTCTAAGATGCCCGTCAACCAGACTGGGAGAAAGAGCAATATACACTGGGGAAGAGGGCTTATGCTAAAATCCATAGGAAGTTCTTAGGGCTGATTTACCTGGTCTGACTGGGCTCTGCATGCAGTTCTGCGACACCATGCCTGGATGGACTGAAGTAGAAGCCCTGCTGCTGAGGTCCATGACAGAAGGTGATGCTGAGGTAGCTTGCTGGAGACCTGACTGGTGTGGGCTATGCTCATGCTGGTTTGGGCTGGGTGGAATGCCATTTTCCGAGAGGAATTCTTCCAGGTCCATGTATTCCAACTGGAAAGTGTCTCCATCATATGGCAGTGTCTTGTCCCATAGTGTTGGACCCAAGAAAGCTGACTGAGGGACTGTGGTACTGGTGCTGTCATCGTCTAACTTCTTCTCTTTGTCTTTTTCTTTACCGAATGCTTAAACAAAACACACAATAAAGATATAAGAGCTGAGCAATTAAAACATCAAGTACTACTGCTTCAACTATTTCTCCTGCTCTCTCAGTTGCAAGAAATGAATACTCCCCTCATAAAAATAACCTTTTGATACTGCCCATTTGGTAAAGAATTGAAGGGTCATGCCAAATGAGCACCTTACCTGGATCCAACCGTGGTTTTGAGATTTTCCCCTATTTTTAGTTAACTATTCCACTGCACACATGGCTTTGAATGTCAGCTTCAGTTAAGTACTTAACAGACTTAAAAGTGAGCATTTAAGTGGAAGCAAACTGGAATATGTATTCTGTTGAGAACAGCCCTAACCTAACATTCCTGTCGTTTATTATCCTCTCATAAAGTCCCAGTCTCACTAGCCTTTACACAAGGAAAGTGGTCCTCACATTCAGTACTTCTTAACACTGTTGTAAGCTAGTAACTTATAACAGTGAAGTCTAACAGAATATGTATTTTGATGTACAGAAGAGTCAATTAAAAATTCAAAGATAGAAGCAAAGCAAAAACAGAAGTTAAAATGATGCTTCCTACTCACTCCTACAATATCCAGTGATTTCAACACACTTTTTTTAAGGGAAACACCTGATTTCTCTATAAGATTTGCAAGAATCTGAACCAATAAAGCTTGCTGTCAACTACCATGCCTTCTTTTCTTTTCAACTACACGCAACAACCCCTGTGAAATCCTGCCTGTCGCTTCGCAATAAAACAGAAAGCAGAGGATGCAAAAAGTCTTGGCTCGGCAAGACCTTTCCCAGGTTTTGGGGGGTTTTGCGTGCATTTGATTCATTAGAAATCCAAGGTGCGATTACGCCCGCGCTACCTTAGCTTTCCAGAAAAGTTGAAACTTTCTACTGTTTAAACGCCCCTCGGTGACAGCGGCCCGGGCTCAGGGAGGCCGGTTCGGGAGCAGCGGCCGCCCCGGGGGGAGGCTGCGGCGGGACGCCGGCTCAGGCTGGGGGGGTTCCCCGCCGCCCCCCTCTACCCAACGCTTCGCCCCAGGCACATCGCGCTATTTAATTTATTTTT
>NW_009649952.1:50537-53256 GCF_000708025.1 Charadrius vociferus
CCCGCCGCCGCTGTGGCCTGAGGGAGCCGGGCCCGGCTGCTGTGTGAGGGGTGGCGGGTCACACCCGGCCCAGTGGGGAGCACCGCGGGCTGAGGGGGACGCTGTGGGGGACCCCATGGGAGAACGGCCCTGGCACCCTGAAGGAGGCGAGGCAGGTGGTATTTTTGTCCGTTTCTGAGGGAAACGGTTATTGGGCTTACGAGCATCTAGTTTTGGAGCCACAGAGATCTTTCGTACATCTCATTTCCATAAGCAGATTGCTTCTCTCACCAGTTACCAAGATAAACCAGGGTGAGATAGCTGTCACCACTAGCAGGGTTCCCGCAATCGTGTCCCAATTTTCTGTCTGAAGGGGCTTTCCTCTCTACTTGCAAAGATCCTCATTGCAGGAACAGTTGACTTTCTACCTGCTTAGGCCTTCAGTCACCCTCTCAGGAACTGAGCCCTCCCCGTGTTGACTGTTCAACAACTGCGGTCCCGCTGTAGCAACAACCACCCTTCAGGTGCTTGTAGGCACTTGTATCTCCCTGCTTCTAATCTCTATTTTTTTTTTTTATGGCATTTTGCAAAGCTTTACCATTTGTATTTAGCTGTTACTCTTTCGTAAAACGTCAGTTCTTTTACCATTAGCAAATATAAATAATCATAAATACTCTCTATAAGCAAATGAAGGTAAATTATGTGCATAAACTTCTAGCTGGAGCGCCCAGTATTTAGAAATAAAAGCTGTCTGAGGAAAAGGCTGCCTTGAACAGATGTGTTCTCCCCTTATGTATCTGCCTATGATTTCATGTGCTGACTAGCATCTGCTCAAATGATCCAAATGACTAAACCAAGGAACTAATCAAAGTCTGAGGTACATTCAAATCAATAAAATTGGGCACAACCAAAACCTGAAGACTGGCGGTGGTGATGGTGGGGCCCTTCAGAACCAGAGACAGCGTAACGTCCCCATCTCTGGCGCAGCTGAGAAGGGGTTATGGAAGAACCTTCCAATGCCACATGGTTCACAACTGGCGGGGCTTCCAGCAGGGATGAGATAGCAGCAGCACAGTGGTTTTAAGTCACCTAACCAGAAAAAAAAGCACTAGATTATTAAATGATTGTACGCATACCAACATTGCCTCAGATGGCCAAATTGCTAGTTACTGGAAAACTTTAATTACAGAGGTACAAAGTGGGTGACATAAAGATTAGGGCAATGATTGGCAATCCATATGCAGATGTGGTACAAAATGTCTTTTCTGTGCAATATAAAGAAAAAAAGAAAGGATACATTTAGGAGATTTAGCAAGCAAGAAAGAAGAGTAAACAGAAGAGAAGATGTAAAACTAATGGGGATATTGGGAAATACCAGTAACAAAGATGATTAGTTGGGGATGTAATGAAAGCTCAACTTGAGCAGAACTACTTATGTTTTTACCGTTACTGACCATTGTGGACAAAGTGTACTCCACAGAAAGAAACAGCCTTTTCTATGCAACAGAGTGACAGGAAAACTGCTCTGTTTCACTACTTGCCATGGAATAGGATACGTTATATCTAGATCTGTGCAAGCACCGAACAAAACGAAGCAAGCAGGCACTGAGGACTACATTACAGACCCTGCATTCCCAACGTGCAGGAGCTGGGAATTTCCTGGGTGACAAAGCTGAAACAACTCTTCCTGATACACGGACCAGCCAGAAAAGCTGAGAAAAGCACCTGAGCGCGGTGCTGGAGCTGCTGGTTTCAGTCTCACACTACAAGAGGAGCTGTAATTTAACTCCAGCCTTGCCACGCAGGCAGGTTTCACACACAGTAGCCGAAATTGCCCGGCTGTCAGGACACCACATTGTTTCTGAACAGGAGTGGCACGTGCACCTATGAGTTACCGACTTGTACTGGCTATGCTTTTCCAAAGCTGCTCCCCAATTCCTTCACTTTATTTTGACCACCAGTGGCTGACCCCACATGCTGCACGTCAGGTAAGGTAACCCAACCAAACCAGAGCTAATGATACACTGACTGGGTTTCTACATTTTCCAACCCAAATACCATTTGTTGGCATGTATTCTTAGCTTAGCATTCACCCAGAAAATGTTTATTTCATGGCTCATGAAGGACTATGCCAACTAGTTGGGGTTTTTTTGGTGTTTTTTTTTCATTTTGTTTTGTTCTGTTTTTTATAGAAGACATGTTGATTGGTCCCCCATTAAAAAAAAATCTCAGCCAACATTGGTGTTTCTGCCTCTGGTGTTTTCATCACAGAAATTTGATCGGTTATATGGGCCAAGGATCCTATTTTTTTTCAAACCAAGTACACATGAGATAATACACCATTTTCCAAGTTCATCTTTTTTTAAATCTTTTTTCATCTTTCTTTTAATCTTTCTTTCATCTTTCTTTTCTTTAGCAAAGACACTTTTAACCTCAAAAAGCCTTTACATTTTTAAGGGGTCCTTCTACCCCCGAGGCCAAGCAGAGCAGGGTCAGAAGCTCCCGTTACCGTACGGGCAGCACAGGCTGGGGAATACGCGCTCACCGCAGCCCCGGGGCCGCCCCCGCAGCCCCGGCGCTGCCTCGGGAGTTCGGTGCTCCCGACACTAACGGACTTTGATAAATGCACAGCGGTTGGAACACGGGTTTTATTTCCTTTTGGGTTTTTTGAGGGTTTTTTTTTTGAGTAGGGCACTTCGAAACAGGCACGTGCAGCGCTTCGCCCCCCGCACTGCCCCCT
>NW_009649952.1:53741-64127 GCF_000708025.1 Charadrius vociferus
GAGGGCGGCGATCCCGCCGAGCCGCTGCCCCTCTGAGGGTTAAATATGTCTTTAACAGGAGGCACTGCTTGTTTTCCGCAAATCTTCAGCGTAGTTCAGGAGAAAGGTGTTTTCTCCGCTGTTTTGCTGCAGTACCCATTCTCGTAGAACGGTTTGGGTTGGAAGGGACCTTAAAGACCATCCCATTCCACCCCCCTGCCATGGGAACGGACATCTCCCCCCAGCCCAGGTTGCTCCAAGCCCCGTCCAACCTGGCCTTGGACACCTCCAGGGATGGGGCAGCCACAGCTTCTCGGGGCAACCTGCACCAGGGGCTCACCACCCTCACAGTCAAGAATTTCTTCCTGATGTCTAATCCAAATGTCATGCCTTGGTTTGAAACCGTTACCCCTCGTCCTATCAATTCTATCCTTATCTGTTGGATTTGCGTGGCTTGTAGCTGTAATTGGGAATTCTGCTCTGAAATATCATCTGGAAACAAGACTGCAGTTTGTCTTCCCCTCATAGAAAGCTTGAGTGAAAGTTTTCTTGATATGCTTCTAGCCAGTGTCTTCCAGTGGACCTACTTGTATTTTCTCCATAAACACTGTCAAAAAGCAGGCCAGGAGGACTGTGCAATAATGATGGCTCAGCAGAAATGTAAATACCGATAGATAGAAAGATAGCGGTCCTCCTAGACAGTGAGAACCATGACCCATCACAGCCAACTTGTAACCTAGAGCTCCACCTGTATTTAAATATAGACTGCTCTGAAGAGCCCAGTCCTGTCCTCTGACCCTCTCATTCTGACTTGGGGCTCAAGAGGAGCCAGTACTGTGTGTGCGGGTTGAGAAATCTCTTGAATTTGAGCAAAACTTCCTCCAATCAGGTGTGCATATGGCTCCAGCTGGACCACCAGTGGCACTTAACTCCTCTGTTGGGTCGCTTTCTTTTAAATATGTTCTCTCTGGAGAAAAGGATTGCAAAAGTAGGGGGGAAGGATAACAAGGTACAAGGTGGAGAAGGAGGATAAATAATGCAGGAGAACAGGCTTTTGAGTCAAGGCACAGGACAGACTGGGAAAGCAAATGGCTTAGAGTAACTTAAATACCTGCTGGTTTGTCACCGAGTGACCCCCGCCTCAGCCCTGCAGGAGCCAAATGGATGAAAGGATAGAGTGAGATGCCAAAAAAAACCAGGGGAGGGAATTGGAAGAGACTTAAAATTCAGCCTTTTAGTTCTAGTTTGCCCTAAACCAGTGAAACGTTCCCAGACTGGCCTCAGGAAGTGGTACATTTCCAGCTTTACTATGTGACCCGTAACTCAGAGGTACATAAGAAGCCACGTGAGTAAGTTCAGATACCCACACCCTGCCTGGCGTGGAAAAGCAGCAGCTTTTGAAGATGAGGTTGAGAAGCACCAAGGAGCAAAGCCTGTCCCCCACCCACCTCCTTCACCACCGCAGAGGTTCTGGAAGTAGCTTGGCTTGGCTTTCCAAGCAGCTACCAACAGCACTGAATTACTTAAAAATTGATGTTTATTGTGCACATGGTGTGCAGCTGAGCGAGCTGCTGTGGCTCCTTGCAAGAGAAAAAATGCTTGTTGAATGAACCATGATCTGCCCCTGCCTTTTTTTTTTTTTTTTTTTTTTTTAGGTTTAATTGAATGTGGGAGAGACAGGTTTGGAACTGCTTTTGGGTGATGGCAGAGGAACTTCTCTTAAGTAATCTGGGGTGGTTCCAAAAGGCATTCCAGTTCTCAGAAAAATAGGTATTACTAGTCATTGCTTATGTGCTACGAGTTGAAAGATTAATAATTTTCTCTGCCAAAGTTTACAGTCGGGCTTTACCATGACAGTAAATCAAATACATGTACTTGCCTGGGCAGCTGACCTGGTTTGAACTCAGCAAGTGTTACTCACAGTGATGACTACATTTTTGGAACAAATCCTCAGCTCTGTTTTTTAAAGCAACCTTAACCTTGTAAAGCATTAACCAGCCTCTCCAGCCCATTTCAAACACCCAGTGCCCTTGGTGCCTTGGCAAGTTATGTAGACCCAGTCGGTGTAACCAGCCAGATGACAGAACTGGACTGAGACAAACGATAAGGGAGTAGCCGGCCTGTTCTGCAGTCAGACCTTCCCCTGAATAAGGACAACTCCCAGCTGGTGCCAATGGGAGAAACAACTCGATCCTTCCACTTATTCCTCCGCGCTCCATTCCTCTTCCTTTCTCACTTTTGGCTTGCGTGCTGCAGAAAGACAGTTAGAAATAGCTGTTCTTACATGCTCAGGCTGTTTGATTTTGGAAGTTGGCATTGGTTTTACTGGAGATAGAAGAGCACCCACGAGCAGAGAATAAAACAGCCCATCCCCAGGCAAAGCTGTAACAGAAGGGAGGAGTGAAAGGTGCAGGAGCTGAGCATCTCCTCCTTATTCAGGGCTTCTATTGAAGTCAATGACCCAGATTTCTCTGACTTCAAATGGCTGTTTTCAGAGAGCTTGCCGGAGGCACGGTGCTGGGGAAGGTCAGGCAGAATTTAGCCTGAAGTATTCTGCATGCATAGGCTTATCAGATCTGGATCCGTAAAACTTGATACGGAAAAGCCGTGTTCTTCAGCGAGGTCTGTGAAAGTCACTGAAGTGACTAGTACCCTGCGCTGAAGGCTTGCAAGGCTGCCCTAAGCTTGGGATTTCTTTCTGTCCTGTGCTTCTGTGATCAGTTCTGTGATATCCACCTTGCTCCCAGATTTCCCTCTTAAAAAAAAAAAAAATTGCAGAAAACCCAAACTAGTTTTTAATCCCAGGGGTTTAGACTATTAAGAACCCAGAAACGTGGTAAACCTCTCTTATCTTTGGCAAGAAAGTCTGACCTTCTACAGAAAACTGGCAGAATTCCTACAGAAAAAAAAAAAAAGAAAAAAAAAAAGAAAAAAAGAAAAATCAGGCTTCTAAACGTAAAGGCAGTAAAGTCATGCTATGTCTCTTTATGAAAGAATCATAGTAACTGCATGTATTTTAAAAGAGCAGCAAGTAGTGCAGAAACGCTCATTATTAATCTGTGTGCAGTTTATCCTGTAGATTTAGATTCATTAAGTCTTGCAGATGAGACTGGTTTGCTTTGGGTTTTTTTCCCCCCTCTTTTTTTAATGTACTCCCACTTTCAGTTATATGCGGCAGCAGAACAGGTTCCTGATGCTAACGTCGCCCTGCAGCCCCCTTCACTGGCCCACCGGGGGGATTCTGCTCAATTACCATCTCTCTTATGGCCCATTTTACTCTGTCTAAATCTCTCATCAGAAGTTTCAGTTGGAAACTAGTTGCTATCTCAGTATCAGAATATGCACATTGAATATGTTAAATGTCAGCGTACCAGACTTCTCAGGTTTTTGGAAACCTACTTATGCAAATATCGTAATGCAACATAGAGACAGTAACAATGAACAACACTGTCTTAAGAGGAAAATGTACCCTGGATTACGTGCCTGTATCTCCCTACTTTATTTGATACAGAAAGTCTGATTAGATCTCCAAAGATTACAGTTTAAAAGGGCTTGGAAAAAACAGAGTATTACTAACTTGGATTTTTTTAATGTATATTCAAACATAGAGTCAGCTTTCCTGATACAGAGCATCCAAAAGCTGGATTTCAGTCGTACGGCTCTGTGTTTATCAAAAGCAAAAGGAGGTATTTTCCCATAATCATATGTTGGCTTTGCCTTACCAGCGTCCAGGGCTGCCGCGTGCTGTGACGCAGGAAGGAGCAGCTGCACACTGGGGATTGTGCTCCGAGGGAAAGGAACAGATTCGGAGCGTTCAAGCCACGAGTCCTCCTGCCTCTCCGTTCCGCTGGAGTCAGCAGCTCTGCACAAGTCCTGCTCCCCATTTTATCTTCTGAATGAGCAGAGTAATTGCTCGTGCCTCCTACGAGGACAGATGTGTACAGAAAAGATGTACATTAATAGAGATGCATAGTATTTGCCATTTCAAAGAGCGTTCAGCTTTGTAAAGTTGTATTTGTGCATTAAAGTGAAATGCTTTAAGTTAATTGAGATGAACACAATGGCAGCTGGCAGCTGTATCTTAATAACCCTTTGATGTACACATGGACACAAGGAAGCGTAGAAGCATTGCTATTGTTTGTTTTATTCTGCCTTTGACTTATTTTTTTATGATGTCATGTTTTCTTTTAAAGTTATCTGCTCTGATCTGCAGTAATGTGGGTGCATAACTGGCTGTATGTGGACTAAAGATATTCTTGTCTGTATGTTTCCTGGCCAAGGCATTTAGACAGATAACTTTCTGCCTGATGCTATACTGAAAACATCAGACATAAATAGTTTAATATTAAACCAGCTTTGTATTATTTTTATTGCCATTGATTTTTAAAGCCTTTTTAAAAAAATCTTTAATTAATTGCCTTACAGAGTAAGTTGTTTCTGAAGGCTCACAACTAGCATTTTCATAGGCAGTTTTTTGGTTTCTTTTTTTTTTTTTAAACCGCCAAAGGGCATAAACATAGAGTTTTCTGTAGCCATCTGACAGCGTGTATGCAAGGAAATAAAGATGTCCTCCTCCTGTATTTTCCCTTAAATGGCTTTGACCTGGAGAATATATTATGTTGACTGGCATGAGAAAGAAGGCTGTGATCTTATTTTTACTGTTTGTTATAGCGGTTTCAAACTTATCAAAGAAAGAAATAGAGGCTTTTTAGATGGCTGCTTGCCAACATCACTAATCAGAATTTTAATGAGATTTTTCTTTTCGAGGCCTAAATTAGGTCTAATTAACAATATATAAAGCAAATGTATAATGCCATAAAAGGGATGCAGCCTACTGCATATAGAATGTGTTTCAATCTCTTTACAAATAGAAACATTGAACAAAATACACATTCTTATGCTGTTTTAAATATATGCAGGGTTTTTTTTATTCTTACACCTTATTTAACAAATTGCCTTTAGAAAACGTGTTCCAAGACTTTTACAATAACTTCCACATCTCTGAAGGGGAGTAATGCAGGTGCTTATGGCCGACCCCGCTGTACGATTCCATTCACTTTGGCACAGAGTCCTGAAAACTGCAGTCGCACACACGCCGCTATCGCTGGGACAGCAGGAGCCGGGCCCTTCTTCTTCCCCTGAGTGCTCCATTTGCCATCATCACGTCTTTGGATGGACCATGTGTTCCTATTGTTTGTGGGCTGGATAACTAGCCTGCAGCTCCCATTTCCCAACCAGCACAAAAGGCATGGTTATATTTAGTCTACACACACTGTTTTTCTCCAAGCATTTAAGACAGAAAATGATTAACAAGTACAAAACGTCATCCTCAAAACACAGCTTTGTTTCTTCCCCCAAAGTGTATTTTGTGCAAAGAGGCATAAACCCCTTGCAAGACTTTGTTGTTATTTACGGTACTGTAGTTCAGTTCTCTCCATGTCTGGCTTATCTGTTACATATGAAATATTTCAAAAAAGGAAAGTATCTTTAATCAGGGTTGCACAGATGCAGCTTAATGCAATTAAACACCTCAAAGTATGGAATAGCAGCTTCTGCCTTGACAAACCATTTTATTCCCATACTGAGACCATTAACCAGGAAGCCTCTTGCAAAGCCTTTTTCCAAATTTCATGTTTAGTAAACAAACCTCATTTCTTTATCCCAAAATCAATATCTCTTGTGATTCATTTAGCTCATGAAACTAAAGATGAATAGCACCAGTAACAACAGAGGTAAAAAACCCCAGCAAAGCACAGCAGAGCAGAATGAATATAAACCCCAAAAAAAGAACTCGCCCTTACACAAACCCCGAGTCATCACATCGAGTAGTATTGGGCTGAAGTGATCAGAAGACCTGAGCAGGGCTTGAAGTATTGCTCTAGACTGGGTTTGTCTGGAAAGCTGTAACTAGAGTTTATGCTAATTGGCAGCATCTGTATTTAATTAGATAGTTTATCAACTGACCATTAGCTTTGAACTCACATCAGTCATATTCTAAGTGAGCTTAAATAGCCATTTCAAATGTGTATTTCTTGAAGTCTGTAAATAAATATATTCACAGCAATTTTAAGGAAGGAGCCAAACCACAGGGCAGAGGGAGCCAGAAACATTTTGCATCTGTTACAACACTCTGGATAATGTTTTGGTTGATTTATAGTGGAAATATTTGTTTTTCAGCTGGAATTTTGGTAACTCGGAACAGATGTTCACAGCAATGTTAGAATACTGTCTACCCTTGCTTCTCTGCTAAATCAAGTGCTGTTACACATTTAAACTAATCTAGGAAAAAATTAATATACTGTGAAATTACTAATCTTACAAAAGGTACATAGTAATGGGAATCCAATACAATTATCTTTCCATTTTATCAGAATCTCAAGACATACAACAACACATGCAAAAAACTACCAAAAAATGGCTGGATTTCATCTGTTTTGTGACCCCGCACGGAGGAGAAGTGCCTGTCTATCACTAAATTTTTCCAAGCCAGGTGGTGTTGAACCAACTCAGCTTTCTGACTTTTTTCCACCTTCACTGAGGTAGGGAATATTTAAACAAGGGGAGCGAAGAAGGTTCTTATAATAAGAAAGTTACTTGTATCTCCTAAAAATCATTAAAAATTCAGTATATTATTTTTAAAAAGTCTTACTGATATCACTTAAAGACCTCTGGCTACAGGGCAGCCACGAATACAGTTCTCTCTTCCCCACTGCTTTACTCGCGTCCCTCCAACGTTTAGCCAGCCGAGGAGAGGGAGCATGTCTCCACGCTCGGTGAATTAGCTGGGGGAGCGGCATGTTCTGAAATCCATAGACATCTTTGCATTCATTTCAGGGGCACCGAGCTCCTGAGCAGAGAAGCGAACAGCACTCCTGTCAATTTGTAGAGACTGCCTTTCTTTCTTTCCTTTTTTTTTTCCCCTCAGGAGGCAAGTTACAGTCTCCTCTCCAAGTGCAAACATCCAAAGCTATTTGCTGATGCGAATTCCAGATTGCCAGTGGAGCTCTGCCTGATGTCTTTAGCTTCTGAAGTGTGTTGTTTCTTCTAGGAACTTTCAGATGCTCTAGTGCAGTGTTCTTGCTTCCCAGGAATGATCCAAAGAAGCTGGCATGCAGCTATTTAATGGTTATCCCATCTGCAGCCGCCTTTCTTTCCAGGTGCCATCACCCTATTCCCAATGGCTGAGAGGAGCCGGTGACTTGCTTCTGCGTGAAGTGAACATTTTTAATTACGATTACCACATTAAGCTCTTGAAGATGTACACAGAGATGTTTCCTCACAGATTTGATGCACGCGGGATAACCTGCTGAGCCAGGGGAGCGCTGCCCGCCGCCAGCGGGGCCATGCCCAGCGCGGTGCCCTGCTGTGGCAGCACAGTGGGCAGTCCCTGCTGCCACCGGCTGAGAAAAGCAGAAGCAGAGTGTGTGGAGCACGGCTTCTCTGTGGGCCTCAGCTATTTCACACCAGTGTCTCGTCCTGAGAAACGTGCTATTGACATTGGAAGACGTGGAACCTCAGTGCAAGCTTCTTGTGCAAACACAGTACAAATGCCGATTTTGGTAGAAGATATTCTTTGCAAGCAAGTCAGTATTTATAGCGGTGACATGAGTCACCTTCTTAGATACCATGGATACAGCATTTCAACTCCATTAAATACAATCAGCATTTCACAATGTTTTGCACTTGCACTTGTACAACGGAGTGATTGCTTCGCTCCTGGGGACAGTCCTTCCTCTCTGTCCTGGCGAGAGCTGGAGCCAAGAGGCGTTTGAAATGCCTGGACAGCCAAGAAGCTTCCGCGTGACAGAAACAAAACTGCAACTGCCACAGACTTTCAGACAAGCTTTGCAGAGCATTTCTCTGATGCTTTGCTCAGACATCCAGCACCGTTGTTTTATCTTGGTCATTATCTCACTCACCCGTCAACTGTTACGTTACGTGAGTTTTTCCTTGGCCAAGCTGTCCCTCCCGCAATCAGGGCTGTGTTGTCTCAGTGGTTGAATTCCCTTCAGCAGTAGGCGTTAGAGCCAGACGCCCCCGCGGTAGCGGAGCACTGGGCTCTCACAGCTCTCCGCACCCTGCGCTCCTGGTCGTGGCTCTGAGAAAAGTGTTCGCTCTCAGTCTGTCTATAATCCTCTATATTTGGCTTTCAAGCTACAGGGCACCTCAGGACTGAGGCCCCAACTGGGTGGGAAGAGCTGCGCAACAACACTGAAAGGCGCAGAGCTAAACCTGGTCTTTATCATACACGTGGTCCAAGAGTTTTCATCACTGGAAACGATCTTTTGTGTGTTGTCAGATGGAAAATACAGAACTGTTTTTTTAATACTGTGTTTGAAGAATAAAATTTTCTTCTAACTTGAACCTTTACAGCTGATCCGCAGCCTTCACTTACCAAGCCGGTTAAAAGAGGGGTTAAAGCAGCGGGCTGGCGAGGAGTGCTCATCTCTGCCGCCTCTGCCACCACTTGCTGTGTGACCTTGGACAAGTCACTCAGTTTCTATCCACGTTGTCTCTCTTGTTGTTTGTCCCTGTCTCCTGTAGGAGCAGGTAGGAGGATCTTAAGAGAGTAACATCTGTATCCCAGGTGGATATTTGCAGGAGTTAGCTGTGAGATTTCATATATAAATAAGGTAATGAGGTCTATTATGCCACTGACAGATTGCAAGCCTCTCGTACATGACAGCCGGGTTCTTGTTTCCAGTAATAAGTCCTGTAGCAGTACATTCTATTTCTCTGGACCTCACAGTAATACCCTCTTGTTGCTCCCTCCAGCCCTGTTAATGAGCTGCTCAGAGGTTGGGAGACGGCATCTGCTTAGTAACAGAGTTGGTATTGATCTCGGTTATTGCAGATTTCTGCACTTTGCTAGCACAGCCAAACAGTCTGCTAATTGCTCATCATAAGAAATCTGTACTGCCTAGATTCGAGTTCGAGTTTGAGGGTTTGATCCTGAGGGGTGCTGAACGGCTGCTGAGAGCCGGGCCATCCCCCTCAGGGCAGGCAAAGGCACCCGGGACACGGCAGGGAACCTGTGCGAGATACTGTCCCGCGAGAGAACACCTTGAGTACTCTGCGTTTACTTACGAGTTGCACTGAGGTCCTTTGGAAGTCTGTCAAAAGCCTTATTACGGTAAGATTAGTAGCTCATGAGTAATCTCTGCTAGAACAATTCACTCTCACTAGACTCTTGGTATTTCTCCGGTGCTACACCTCACTGCCACATAGACCAGTTTTTAAAATCAAAGAAATCTGTGGAAACATTGTATTTTTGGCACAAGGGTCAGAAAAGGGACCATTGCAGTCCATGCCACTGTCTTTTCCAGAAAGGTAACACTGGCTTTATTATGACTGTAGGATTTGCTGTCATCTGAAGGTGCTTGTAAATTTTAAGAAAAAGTAAAATATGCATGAGCTCACAGGAGAGGAGTTTGTAGCTCTAAGACACATTGCGGTTATAGACATAAACCGTTGCGCTTTTGGTTCACTTAGAGGATGCACATTTCAGCACTCGGGGTCACCCTTATGATAAGGCAGCAGCACAGCAGCACTAATGGGAGTTTGCAAATCAACTGAGAAAAAAAATATCATTTTAAGCTTTCCAGTTTTATAGTAGATAACAGGAAATGTGATTTCTTTTCAATATTTATAACAGTTCCCCTCAAAATAAAAAATTAAAAAAAAATCAGTATGATCTGGCTTTTTTCCAGGTTGCAGGTGCTCCAGGGGAGTAAGTGCTGTTCCTTGGGAAGGGGATGCTGCATGCAGGAACCGAGCACCCTCACAGCAGGTTTCCCGCCAGCCCTGTTCACGCAGTGGGGCTGTAACGAGGGATGGCAGGAGCTATTCCGAGCTGGTGCCTCCCCAAAGTCGCTTTCCTTCCGTTCAGGCATGGGGGGCTTTTCTGCCTCAACACCCGCCATTCCCTGTTTTAAAGAAAGATGTCAGCCGGGTTTCCTGCAGCAGGATTTTGCTCTGCTAGAGCCCTGCATGAAAGCAATCCACGGTTCCCTGTCCCTTGTGGTTTAGGTACTATTTTACAGCTGTTCAAGTGGCTGCCATAAAGACCAGAAGAACAGCCTGGCACCAGCCAAATCCATTGCCGTATTGCCATTGGGCTTTTCCAAGAGAGGTAAAATTTTACTCTATCTCTGGGACTGAACCAAAGTCAATCAGGTTTAGTGGCTTCTCCTTGTGCCTCAGCGCTTGGGCAATAAGGGTCGTGTTTGCTTGCCTTGGGAACGACGGCAGAACTACGGCGTTCCTGTGAGTATCAGCCTTGTTACGAGAGCAGGCGAGGCTTCCCTGGAAATGTGGTACCATTTCAAGTGCTGACTCCGGGGAGAGGGCTGCCAGCAGCCTTTTCATCTTCTCTGCACCCCAGCTCATGAATAAACATAGGGAAAG
>NW_009649952.1:64258-119176 GCF_000708025.1 Charadrius vociferus
GAAAGAGGGAGCTAGATGAAAAGCAGCTAGGACCCGTGTTGCTGGAGAGCTGTGGATCTTCCCAGGCATTAGTGATAATTGGCTCCTTTCTTTCTGGGCTATCCAGTATTTTAGCAGGTGTTTGAGTGTCTCCCCGAAGGGAGGCAGAGCAGCCCATCGCACCAGTGTGCTAATGCAGCTCCGACTGATTTTAGGTCACATTAACAGCAAAGCAGAGGGAACAGGCAATCTCAGAGAGAGGGCTCTGCTCCCTCTCCTGCCTCGACTCCAGACATCAGCCCGCTCGTGGTCTGCCTTCAAGAGAGGCTTAAATCTATTTGAATCCCTCTGTTATCCATAATTTTAACACATACCCCACCTCCCTAAATTGTGTGAACCTGCACAAGGCTATCGCGGTTGAGGTTCTTAACCAGAATCTGCATGTAGGTGTGCAATAGTCTTAAGAATCTTGACAGGTTAACGATCAAGAAAAATCTCTTGTTAGGCAGTAGTCACTACTGGCAATTACCGTGCTTTTATCTGTAGCTGTCAGTGCACTGTAAAAAGCGGCTGTTATTCCCATTTTATAGAAGAAACAGATGTTCTAGGGACGTCTGAATAGATTTAATACAGAAATTGCGTGCCTAAAAGGTGTTCTAGAAAATCCCATCATTATCACATGACTGATTTTATTCAGTGCACCCAGGAATTCAGCAGATCTGCCCGTTGTGCTTTGCTTCTCTTGTTCTAAAGCAATGGAGTTTGCTTTTGGTTTGAAGTTTTCATTTTACTCCTCTTCTGGGGCAGAGGAGAAGCTGAAATGAGATGATCTATCATCATTGGCTTTTTGAGGCAAACTTTCAGGTGGGGATTTGTTCGAAACTTCTTGAGGTTTAATTTGGTTTTGTGATCAAGAGACACAGAAGTCGCATTTGTGAAATCCAATTAGGCTCCAGCCCTGGCAGGGACACATGACATAAGGCACGTACGTCCATCTGACTCCCTGTCCTTCCCTGCTCTCAAAACCTTCAGCCTCCATGGCAGAGCCCCGCTTCTTATTTCAGGTATTTGGGATTACCGCAGACTCAATTTACCTGTTTGGGAGCTGTCAGGGTTGCAGTCTCTCCCCTGGCATGGCAGACGGCAGGAAAAGCAGCTGAGCACTGCTTCGCTCTGGGGGAGTCACCAGGACCCAGCAGGGCGAGGGGGAAGCTGTAGGTGGGTGTTGGGGTGGCAGCAGTGCTGTGAGAAACTGCTAAATGCAGTTAGTGCTGGCAGCGACAGGAGGCCGTGCTGCGGCTTCGGATTTAATAAGGAATTACAGACACTTCTGTGGATGTCTCTCTCATTTAAGGTTCCTGCCCAGAGCTGGAATGGTCAGTACCTTCACAGACCAAACTTTTTGATTGAGGACTTTCTACTGCAGTAAGTTGTTCGAGCAAGGAGGAGCTCGCCTGGCGATGAACCTTTCTGAGGAACCAGCTCTCAAGGACGCGCTGCACCTGACTGTGTGCCGCTGCCTTCGCTCCCAGCTGTACCGCGTCCCTTGGCTGGCCGCTCCCGCCTGGCTGCAGCAAGAAAAGAAACTAGATAATTCTCCTTACTTGGAAAAGCTGCAATTTCTCTCAGCCACATCAGAAACCAGCTTGCTAATTGCCCTGCGGTGCTGCTCACCTCCCTGGGCGATAGCTGTCCCTTGCCCAGAGGAGTCCTCTGGTAGCACCCACTCGTGCTTCCCACTTGTCATTCCCAATGGCTAATAAGTTTTCTCCTAAGAGGGATTCTATATTTTCATGAATGTGGTGAAGTTACTAAGGCCTTTTCCTTCACTTTCCTGAAACTGTGTTCACTTTTAAGTGGCTTAATTTGTGTGTACTGTTACGTCAGGACAAGCAATGATAACAAACTGGGCCTGAGCCACACTGCAGCTTTGTACCAACCAACCTCTGAGCACAGCAGTACACCAGGCTTTTCCGTTATCTTTAGCCGGCCACAGGACCTTCCTGACAGTGTCCATTTACTGTTGATTTGATTTTTGGTTATCATTCACTGCAGGACTCTAAATGGTTATTGGAACACTAGAGCATATATTACCATACTACTTCAGCATCTAAACTCAGAACAGGTTAAGCACATACATGGAGAGTTTACGCCCACATGACTAAACTACATTCCCAAAGATGAGCCGACGGAGAAATGAGTAAGATAAGATTAATTGCATTTACACATTTTCCTTTAATAAGAAAATTATTCGTTTTGGTTGCATCTTTCAAATAGCCAAATAACAAGACAGTCATACTTTAACATTGTTGGTGTCCTATTTCCTGTTCCTCTGTATCTTTATTATTTACAACACTTTTGTATCTAATTTGAGGGAACATTATGATCTGAGAGTGACAGGCAGCTTGCTTAATGGGCTTCTCTGCTCCTGCTCATGCCATGACATCAATTATGTACAGTTGTCTTTGACTTGGAATGCGTACCCCCATGGTGGCTAATTACAGTACCTAACATTAGGGTCCCCGGTGGCACAGACTAGAGATTAAAAACTGCAGTTCAGCCTGCTGCTTGGGGACTGAAAGCTTCACCATCCCTGGAGAGCTCAGTGCTCCTGGTTTTCTCAGGCCATCGGGGTTGGAAAGGAACGGTGATGCATTACCAGGCTTTGGAGTAAAAATGAGACCATTAGAAGGAACCCCAATGCTTTGCCTTTCCTAAGATCCTTTCTCTTTCCCATATCAGTGCTGTTATTGTTATATTTTTATTTTAGGCCACAAACATAATTTTATTTCTTTTTCCATTTTAATCCTATGTTTTAATGAGATCTCTTCATGTTCAAGAGCAAGGATTGTTCTTGATTATAATAATAATTGGGCCATAGGGAAATATTGACTGCTTAATAGCTAAAGAACAGGGTACTTAAAAAGAGATTAAGACATTTCTGATCGGTGTGTGGCTTTGGGGGGTCAGGGTGAAATCATGACTTGTCCAAAGCAGCAGCAAAACTACTGATTTTTCATGGTTTGCTTTTAGCCAAGAAGCCTAGCAATCAAACCAATATTCCCCATAACGACTTTCTTGAGAAACCGGATTCTTCCTCATCAAGATGAGTGATCATTCCAGCAAAACCCCTCATTTGGTGCCCCCAGTGAATAATAAGACATCATATAGTTGCAGTTCAATATCTCTATTCATCAATATCCTTCATAACTTGAAGGAAGAACATCACTTATGTATGTTTTGGAAAAGATGCTGAACTAAATTCTGTGAGTCTTGAGTGCCATTTTGCCTACTGATCAGATAGATCATCATCATTTCTGTTGTGCTGAGAACAGCTGAACCTAGAAGATATATATGCTCTGATGCAAGAAAATATCCTTAGACATAACCCTATACATATTTAAGCTCAGCTAATCCTGAAAGTTGTAAATGGAGATCCTTATCGTATACATCAGATCAAACATGACCTTATGGCTTCAGGGTCAGAATTTGCAAGGGACACACTAACCTCCCAAAACATAACTGGCAGCAGGAGGGATAAAGATTTTTTTTTTTTTTTTCATCTATTCCCTTTAAACGAACAGCTTTAACTAGTTTGGGTTTGACTCAGATACTGTACCATGGGGACAGAATCAGTATTGGTTATTAGATTTCAACTTCCCAACCTTGTATTTGGAAACATGAAGCTCTATTTGTAACAGATTTTGGCCCATTCAATATTTTTCAACTCTATGACTTAATGATGAATGATACAAAACCCATTGCATCTTTGTGGGGAAAAAAAAAATCAATACCATTGCCTTGTAATAAAATATCAACCTATTAAATCAATGGCGACATCAGACACTGTCTGGGGAAAAAAAATCTAGAATAAGCAATAAATAATTCAGCCACCAAACCCATGAACAGAATCTGGATGGTACAACCTATGAGAGGGCTGGTATTTTTAGTACTACGTGAAAACAATCCCCAGGGAAAGGCAAAGCTGGTTACAGAGGACAGAGGTCAGGCTTTATTCATTAGCATTTGATTTTTGGTACGCTATCATTGCAAGCAGTAAGGAGAAAGGCTTACTAAGGTATTTAGGTACCTAAACATGCCTAGCAGCATTTATAGCAGCATCTAAGTAGGTTAGGTGCCTAATTCCCATTAACTCCATCAACATCGTTAAGCTGTTAAACATCTTTGCAAAGCTGCCCCCAGAGCCTGAGCCGACAGGTGCCTCCCCTGAACTGGTGTGGCTGCGCTCGTCGGCAGCAGCCAGAGCTCAAGGTGATGCTCCTTGAGTGGGGTGGTATGGAGGATACCCGAGGACCAGGAGCACAGAAGCGAACAAAGGCTGCTGAGCTGACTTGAAGTTTTGCTGCTGACTTGAGCTAGAGCCACACAGAAGTCATCCAGAGCAATATTTGCAAAAAAGGCCACTGGATTTTGGTGCTTGGTTTGGAATAAGCACTAAGGTTTCTGACTCAGTGAGTTTTTTGAGCTGAGGGTTAAGCATCCCATCAGTTCCCAGAAAAGTCAAGATTTCACTGGCCGAGTCATAACAGCATTTGCTGAGGTCCAGGAGAGCCTTTCCCACTCCTCAGTCCTGCACAGCCGGGCCCCTTCTACAACCACAAATATTCTTCTTAAAGGATTCCCTTACCTTAGCTCAATGCCAACAGACACCCTCCTGTCTGTCAGAAACAGACTTAAAGAAACCAACCGAATCATTTGTTTCAGGCTCATAAAGCAGCCTGTCATGAGAAGCATTTAAATCGATGGTGAACGTTATGTGGGACAGATCATCCTGAGTTAAATACTTGGCTTGAGTGAGCCTGGCTCTCCAAACTCCGGCTTCTCAGGTTTATCTCCCACAGCAAACCACACGCGGCAAAACACATCTCCCTCTGGCAGCGGGTGCTGGAGGTAACTGCAGCTGCACTTGGTCTGAGGAGCAGATGAGGCCACCCGACAGACAGTGTCTGTGAAGCAAATATATTCTGAAGCAAACCAGCAAATTAAAAGGATAAGTCACAGGAATTAGCCCTATTTTATTGTATTTCTCCTTTTAGTGTAAGTAATTTCGTATTCCTTAATTTACAGTAGAGGCTAAAGCCTCCAACTGATTTCTAGATGGGACACTGTTAGCTTCTGTTCCTGAAACTATAACCATGGGGAACGTAGGTAAAGCAGGTGAGGCTCCACAGAGACCTGCACAGGAATTGTAGCAAGCCTGAGTTGCTCTTTTAGCTTCCTTTAAAAATTGGGGTTTGGTAATTCTGAAAAATGCTATGTTAGAGCAGGAAGAGTGGGATTTCTTCTTTCTTCTTTGTTGACTGTTGGGATTTTGCCACTTTACAAGCCTACAGCAGCTCTAGAAGGTAAGCAAGGGCTGATTCGGTAACGTGCATAGCTCCAGTGGGTGAAGAAGTGATTTGCACTGTTCAATTACATAAGAAGTGAGCGCTTTCGGTCACTGAAATCTGCACTCTGAAGTACACAAGAGATTTCCACCACCACAAATGTTTTTGAGTACAAAGAGGACGAGTACTCTGCATCAGTTATGGTTTTAAAGGGGATGGTCTTAAACTTGTCTAGGAAGGGGGTTTTCTAGGTGAAGCTTGAGTAGGACCATTCTTTGGGAATAACACTGCTTGAGAACTGATTCTCTGTGCAGGGTCTGGCACCACTGCAAACCCGCGTGAGTCCTTAAGGCTCCAAATGAAATCGGTGACAGAACAAACTATGTGCTATATAAGGTCGTGTCCAAGATGGTCCTTGCTTTGCCTGAAATGTCTGTGTGCAAAGAGTAACTGTTTTCTCCCCCTGATTGATCATAAAAATCTATAGAGACTTCATGTATTTACTTACATAATAACCATCTCTGGTCTATAGGCTTTACTGTAGAAAACAACAGTGCAGCCGCTATATGGCAGCGCGGCCGTGCACCCGCCAGCACGTACGCCTGACCGCTATGAATGTTTACGTGCTGTTTATGGAATGGCCAGCTCACACATGTATCTGTGCTTATATTTATCTGGTGGTGTTGAGGAAAGGATCATCTAATGTGTTGAGACACTGAGTAGTGTTACAAGGAAGTTATTTAGCACCTGCAAAGCGGAGTGTCTAATGTGCCTGCGGAGGTATTTGTGTTCAGCTATTTGCTTTGATGGGAAAATGTGCCGTTTTAAATTTACTGGAATATTTGCAGTATTTGAAGGGCAGTGTGGTGCAAGTATTCAGGTAAAGATTAACACCAGCGTGTACCAGAACAGTATTTTTCACAATGTCGCCTTTATGTGGAAAATAAATAGAGGTATAGGAATTGCTTATGGCCCCACGGCCATTCCCTTATAAAGCTGTAGTTTTGTTATTTTAATGGCTATAACGTGCACTTCCAATCCTTTTCCACTTAATTTTCTTTATTTTGGAATAAAAATGAAAAGTTGTTTACAGTGTTGTATATTTTGACAACTGCTTTTTACAAATTCTTTTTAAGTTATCCTAAAACCATTTTCTTAATATACATAGTTCAGCTTAATCAAAATAATTTCACAACCTATTTCACAGAAAGGAAGAGACAAGGGGAGACAGAGAGAAATAACCTAGGAAACAAGTATGCCAGTGTACAAAAATAGATTAGAACATTTGGAGATTGTAGGTATGAAAATGTAGTCTCAATAGTGGAGAATTCGAACTAGCGGATTATCTGAAGAAGTGATGCTCACTGGAGAATGAGCTACATAGATGCAGAGGTCTATTTCTAACATCTTTAATTTCTAGGCAAATTTATAAGAGAGAGGGAGAAATAGTCTCCAAGTTTCTGCAATGGGCGGAGGCAGTAAGCGGAGCAGGCAGAATGCCAACATTTTGACTCTCGTGCCGAGCGGACTGGGCACGGCGTGCAGAGCCGGAGACCATCGCCGGCTCCCCGGGGAGGGCAGGCAGCCTGTGCGCAGCTCTCCTCCGCCAGCTCATATAACGCAAGGACAGCTCTAGATCCCTCTCCATAAAGTCCCTGCTCGTGCAGCCTGCCTGATCCATGGTCTCCGTCCCCACATAGCTTCTCTGGTTTGAAACACCCAGTTAGCTGTCACAAAGCCACCAGCGCAACAAATCAGGACTGCGAGGGTCGAGTGGAGAGTCAAACCTCTCTTGAACAGAATTGGAAAACTGGAATCTATACGTAAGCTGGGTATCATGGAAGTATGAACTGAAAGCGCTTGCCATAAAGCGTCCAAATGACTACTGCAGTTACAGCAAACATCACAAGGAATTAACCTTATATATCATCTACGGGTCACAAGTCTGTGCCATTTTCAGAAAAGGGATTTAAATAAAAATGCTTCTAGAGTGTCCAGTCCTGAAACTGAAGCACACGCTCTGTCACTTCAGACTGTGTTCTCTGGGAACATAAAGGAGGCTGTGAAGCACGTAGGAGCACCTGGAGCAAAATACGGCTAAAGCATTTATGTGTTATTGCTATGAGAAGTTTTCTTAGAAATGTAAGTTACTGTGGGTCTGCTGAGCAAGCTCTTCTTCCTAATCCACACCACCTGTCTAGATTCATGGATATTTTGGTTCTGACCTAGTTAAAAATACAAAACAAATTTTCCTATTTGCTATTCAATATATCCTGACATCCACTTTTCAGCAAAGCCTGCAAAAAACTCTTTGTGAGCTGCACTTTTCTCCTCCAGGAAGAACATTTGGTGATGTGCTGCACAGCTCACAGGCCAAATGCAGTAGATGGCTGCACTGCTATTCACAGATACTTGACTTGCATTTAAAAAAAAAAAAAAAAAGTATGTTATTTTTGCTTCAAAAAGATCAACAGCAAGTCAGTGTGCCTGAGTGGGCACAGCTCTGTAATGCCATGGACAGAGGGTGTGGCATAGGCACCAGAACTGCAGGTAAGTCTGGTCTTCATAGCTGTTCCCCAGAGTGCAAGGATTTTTAAATCCAGTGCCACACCTGCTGCAGACAGACCGCCAAAAAATGTGATTGCACCGCCTCATTCCTTTGTATCGGTCAGTAGAGGTGAGCTGGAGTGCAGAAGTGTGTCTGAACCTTTCCAGGGAGGTTCTGAAGTCCTTAAATGTGCGGCTCAGAAAATGCAGATTGTAGCCTGTCCCCTCCTCACACCGTTACATTCCTGTTCCCCTTCTTGGACTGAAGGTCAGAGATAGGGTTTTCCTTTGGAATATTCATCAATGCTTCTGCAAAGTTTCAGGTCCTTTCAGACACTGGTCAACACCAACCACATATATTATACACATACACACACATTATACGTAAAAAGCCTCCAGAAAAATGTAGCATAGAATCATATTTGACAAAGCTGCCATCATACATTGTGCTGTGGACAATGAGATTTAAAATATTCTGTGCTACTGAGGTACAGTGAAACTGCTCATTAGGTTGCACCAGCATCCCCTGTCATTTTCTATATCCTCTTTAAATCACTACCAAAGTGTAAAAAATGATTTTGTTCTACTTAAAGACCAACTTTGAGGAGGTGACTGATTTCTGCTGATCCTGGAGGTGGTTTCACAGGTTTCATTGTACTTGAAACTTCACAGCTTCCACTGAAGTATTTGATGCATGTATGTATCGGTTTAGCAGAGTACAAAAGTAGAATAATTTTCATTCTTGCCTCATATTGTTGGCAGAGTATGGTGTCCTCTACCAAAACTCTGTCTTTTTACTTGACAACTTATCAAAGACTCATTTTTCAAAAGCCCAACCACCAATCTTAATAAGTATTTGTTTTAAAAGTCATCAGGGCTCCAATACTTGTAATAAATGACTAAATTTGTATTAGCAAAACATATTTGCAAATTTCTTCCATAAAAATGGAAATTTTCAGTAGTTAAAGAAAAGGTATCTACATTACGCTCACGAGCACTGGTTAAAAGAAGGACAAAGCTCACCTTGCAGCACTTTCACCAATGGCCCAATCTTAACGCTCATGCTGGTTGAAGCTGTGAAAATTACTTAAAAAGTAATTTTAACTTAAAAAAAGGTTACTTCAGGTCAGTGGAGTTATGCCAGTAGAGAAGTCATGAAAAGACTGGATCGGGCCCTAAAGTAAGACTGATCCCTGCACACCGAACTGGGACAGATCAAGGACTGATGGGAGACTTCTGCAACGTCTGCATCTTTTCTAGCATCAATAAACCCACCTAAAAGACTGGGAGAACTTCCTCTGACTTGAAGGGGAGAAACGTCATCAGGTACTATTACATCAGACTAGGAAGTACTTAAAAAGTGTGCATCTTCTCTAACATATGGAAACTAGACAAACTACTTTCTGCCAACAGACGTCCTCAGCTCTTGGACCCGGGAAGCTCTCTTATTCCATCATCATCATCCTCAGAGCAAAGCAAGCTTAGGGCGCTGGTTACAGGATGGATCCATGATGTCGTCTGTGTCACATGGCTAAAAAGAAACAAGAAATACTATTAGCAACCCAAAAGAGGTTTACCAATCTCAAAACAAGAAATACCAGACGGAGTCTGGAGTTGTAATGATAATTAAAACACTTTCAAATACAGAATTATCTTTCTCTTGCTAACTGTGAGATCTTACAAACAAAATGTGGAGTCTTCTGGGTGCTAGAACCTGGACTGAAGGTCTCATTTCCCAATACATTAGAGAGAATGCTTTTGTAAGAAACTCCTGATACAAACTGGTGACGTTCCCTGAATAGAGATGTAGACAATTAACCCAGCAACAGCGTACAGCCCAGTCTAGCAAAGCCTTACAAAACTCCAACAAGCGAGCAAGGTATTAACATTGCCATCATACCAGTTAAAGCCTGAGGCATAGTGGTCAAAAGGAAGTTGACCAAACATGGAATCACTTCATAGAAATATGCTTAGTTTGTTAGAACATAAGCTAACATTCTAGCATCATTAAGCCATTCCTCTTCTTGCAGAAAAATGTTGATGAATAAATCCAAAAATGGATGTTCTTTACAAGGCCTCTAGACCAAATTCTGGACATGCTTCCACAGCCTTTAAAGGTGTAATAAAAGGGAGCCAGTACTACTTTTTAAGGCTTAAACCCTACATGTGACTTGTAGTCTAAGCCACTTTATAGTTTTTGGTAAGATTCTATATGAATGGAAGGAACTCGATCAAGGCTCGGTAAGGACAGATAAATGGCATAGGCTTACACTGTTTGGGGGTGAGAACGCTGTACACCTTGTGATTGGTGGTATGCATGCGAGCCATACTGTGTGTGGGCAAGACACAGCCTCTTCTCCCTTCTGGAATAATGTGTTCTTGGTAAAGGAAATAGCTTCTTTTCACTTAAAAAAATCTTGCTAATAAATTCACAGTTTTTACAGTCAAGTCAGTGCAAAGATGAATTTTGTAATATAAGTTCATTGCAAGAACTAGCTGAAAAATATTGTACATATAATATACACCATAAAAGACAAATGGCTCTTCTCACAACTTCTAACATATAGTGTACCTAAAGCCCATGCCTATACTCACCTTTCAGCTGCATTGGTCTAATTAACTATGAATACTATGATGGAACTACTCTAGATTTATCTTTTCAAGTCAAAACATATTTTGTCTTTCTGTCTTCAAGAAGGCCGTCTTGAACATCCGATAATGGAAACCGATATGTTGAAGCAGGAATATGAGTCAGCGTTCCACTACACTGAGTTATGGGTATGGGGGTCACTATTCCAGTCAACACTACTGTGCTATCTTACCTTGTACTCACACCTGTCATTTGAGTATACTGAGCTCAAAATAAGTTGGATATGATGAGGACAACAATACTATTCACCAAGAGGTAAATATGGTGTAAATGTAAATCACATCTTGAGCTGCTTTAACTAGATTAACCTATCTCTGAACTGGTAATCTGTGAATTTAGCCACTACTTCAATTGAAACAACACCTGAGTAAGGACCAAGCAAGAAAAACAACTGTGCAAGATACAGGCCATATCCTCAGTTCTTATCCTTAAAAAAATAACAAACCCAAAAGCTCCAGTTATGTGTAAAAGCAATGCATAAGTGCTTTTTTGGTCAGAGCAGCACTGGATGGACTCCATTCTTTCATGAGTGTATTACAAAAATATGCGTCACCTTACTGGAGTGGTAGAGATCAGTCTGAGAGAAGTTCAACAGAAGTATAACTGAACAACATGTAGCTACAAAAAATACAATGCAGCAAATAGTAACCATTCTCAAGTACAGTAATCATTTCATTCTAAGAAAGTGAATGTACCATTTTTACTAGGAATAAGAGCAACTTTCCAGAAGTTTCCAATGTTTACCTTTAGAAAGTCAGATGATAGTCAAAATGAAGAATGTGAAGAGAGTCCTTATAAAATGTTTTATGAGAGATTTGTGAATAAACTTCAATTTTAAGAGGAAATCTGTCTAATCAAGAACATTATTCCACAATACAGGGAAATATATATATTCATAATTATATTATGACTGTATTTATATTTGTAAATATAATATGGAAAATGTCTGCTGAATTTTTCTGCAATGTTTTCTATAATGTCAGGAAATGCCATCAATTTTTTTTTTTTCAATTAAAAAATTAGTCATTATGGCTTAGAACTGAAGATATCACTCCAAATTAAAGTCCCAGCATGTGATTTCATTTATCTGCATAATGACACAGAACTTCTTCCAATACCGGTGGAATCATGGGAGCTGAAATAACTGGATTCCATCCATTCCAGCTCTGCCAACGCAAGATTTATTGCCTGCAGTACTATTTTAAGTGTTTATATTGCCAGCTTTTATCAAGCTATTTCTCAGCAATCCATTATTGAATTTAAATAAGAACAAAATTAATGTTTTTTCCCCATTTGACTTCCCCGTGTAGCATGCCTTGACCTGCTGTGTACCTGAATCCTGAGCTCTGTTTTCTCACGAGCATGCAGGATCAATCCTGTGAAATAGGAGAAACTGCACGGGAGTAGAAGAGTTATGTGGAAAAGCATTTATGAGTCTTCGACGTAACGAATTAAAAAATTCTTTGTTAAGTGTTTATTCTTCAGAAGATTTTCCTCCTACATACTTTATGACCAGGAGGCAAATGATAACATGTCTACCTTTCTGCTAACTGCCGTAGGAACTTTTGTTCTCATGCAAATAAATGCAAAAATTCTCCTGACCTTTAATAGTGCAGAACTGTGGCACTGAAATCAGGATTCCGATTTTCTGTATTCAATGGCATAATATTGTTTAATCACTGGTAAGAAAGAAGAGAACTAGTTCTCATCCATTTTCAAAATATATTGGGCCAAATTTTGCTCTAATGTCAATCTGCTGTACAGACTTCCGATTTGAACTCAGTTCTTTTAAACTTGCACTAGGCTTTATCCCATGAACACTTCTAGTAGGACAGTTTCTTTTAAACCCTTTGCCAAAATCCATACCAGGAAAAGAACTCTTATAAATAAACATTAAGTCCAGAAACCATGTTTCACATTGTAGACAGACACACACAATACGCACAGATTATTTAGGTACAGAATAAATGTATAAACCCCCCACTATTTATTTTTAGCTCTCCAAAAGTGCTGTGGCTAAAGAGCTTTGACATAATCAGTCCGAAGAGATAATCCCAGATTTACTGGTTTGCAGAACATTCTTGTATTAGAAATACATCCTCTCTGATTTGTGTGTTAGGGCCAGCAATAAAAGTGAGAGGGAATTCAAACCTACCTCTGGGTTTTGCTTAATTGATGAAACTGTTTTGAATATTAAAGGAATATTTGGAAAGCCAGCATTACAAATTCTAAATGTAAAATGTTTTCCATTTTGCAAATGTTCTTGTTCAAAAGATTCATTTCACATTTTCAGAGCAATTAACAATATATAAAGATTTGTAGCTTTTCAAACAAGTCATTGCTATCGGAGGGTAGCCAAATTCATTGTTAGAAAACAGACATGTTTGGTCTGGAAACATGTCAGTAGCTTATTCTGTCTTTTTAACTTTTTATTCTGTCTTTAATTTTAGAGCTTGGAAAAACAAAACATGAGAACACAGGGATTTTTTTTGGCAAGGAAATGGTAGCGAATTATTTAAAATACCATTATAATTACCCTCCTAATGGCTTTTACTTATTTGCATGGAAAAAGATTTATCTTAAAATGAGAACTTAAGACAATCTTTTAGAAAAGAATAATGCAAAAGAAAAAATGTTTGCATTTTTGTTAGATTTTGAGCATCATCAAGACGTGCTTTTCACCTAGATTGCATTCTCCATCTAGGGCCGATCTCCGGAGCGTAACAGGGAATCATGAAGAGTCTTGCAGACAACACAACTGCTGTGGGCACTGCGCAGGATGCTGAGCTACAAAGCAGTCATGGGGTATTCTTTGAAGTTGTGGGGTTTTTTTTCCCCTTTTGACATGGGACCACATCCGTAACACCTGGGTGAATCTTCCCAGCGTACCAGGGCTCCTTAGCTTTAAAAGGAGCAATTTCCTGCAAGGCCCGTTTGTTTTAAGATCTGTTCAGGAGACAAGATGCAGCCTTAAACAATTAATCAGCCAAACTCTCATAATGACCATTATTCATTAGGGACCAAATAGAATTTAATTGTAACTGAACTTGGAAAGACAAATTGTGGCCTCATATGAACCCTGTGCTGCTCCACCCAACTAAACAGTATTGAAGATGAAAGTGAAAGCAGAACTCTGCTCCTATGAAATAACACAAACCCCAATGTAGCTATTTTCCTCCTTAAAAGAACACACCCAATAACCTAAATCCATTTAATCCATAGTGGTAATTTTGCTAAAGTTTTAACCTTTATAATCTTACGCTTTGATTTCCTATATTTCACTCGCTCTTTAAAATGTGTGAATGCTCAGCTAAAGAGTAGTACTGATGCTCCATGGAGCTTTTACTGACCTGTGCACAATCAAAAATTGGTGTAGCACCACTGTCGTGACGCAGCGCTGCTGACACCCGCCAGGCTGGGACACAGGGCACCGCACGCTCACAAAGCTTTAACCTTTAGTACTGTCACTGCTGTTATCGAAATAATCATTTTAAAAAATGTAGCAAACAGCAGTGCTAGAGGTAGATGCAGTGGGTTGGAAAGGGACACGCTCTCTACTACCCAGAAATATATTTCATGTTGTCCTCTTTTAGTTTTTAGACTTACACATGTATCCCAATGGGGAGTTCTGAACTTACTGTGAAAGCAGAATATGCCATCTGCTAGATGACTAGCTCCGTGGGGGACCGTGCGTTCCTTTGTCACACACTAGTACGCAGCCCCCATGCCGTGGTGGTTGGGAGGCTAATGAGGGCCAGAGCAACAGGAAAATAAAGAACAATGCCACTGAATAAAGATCCTGAAACATAATCCTTCATCTAGAAGTTATATCATCCTCCTTGCTTGCTCTTGCACAGGATCTGTCTGTGTAGCTCTTTGCTGGACTACACACAGCTTTGCAAAATTCAATTTAATTACTGCCTTTGTCTTTTGTTGTTGGGCCTTTCTGTTTCTGTTCCCCTTGTGCTTGAAGAGCCTTTTGCTTTGCAAGGATACCTTTTTCCCTTTAAAATCCACTGTCCTAAATCTTGTACCTTTGAGAAGTTACCCGGCTCTTTCCTCTCTAGTTTACTTACACTTCTCTAACTTGCTAATGCAGCTCTGTTGGGCCACGGTCAACGTTTCTCACACACCTTCTGAAACACTGCGTAAGAAAATATACCATCAAAAATAGATCCTGCACAAAACCAGAGTAGTCCTAGTTTGCACCAGGCATGGTGAAGAGTATACCTTGGTAGGGCGGGACAGAATTACCCTCCCTCATGCCAGCAGGTGGCAATGGAGTATCTAAGGGACTACCAGGGAGCTGCTCCACCTGAAGGCATTGAAGTTTTCATGACGGGATGATGATAATCACAGACCTTTAAGTTATAGCTCAGCCCCTTCCCACAATTGTGGAGTTTAGATAAATACTATACAGCAAGATTTGGTACACAGGATGGTCTAAATGCTGCAAGTGTGCTAATTCTGTGGCCCTCAAATCTCTACCTGACAGTGTCTCTAAATCACTTTACAATCTCCACAAATAGATTGAATATAATGTGTAGTTAACTGGTGCTGCACCTGACACATTTTGTGAATGCATTCCTAATTTTATTTAGGATTGCATGATTTTTGGGAGCAGAACTATTTCTCAGCTTCCAATAGCCAGTGCTCTTAACACTTTGCTGTTGTCTCTTATGAATTTACGCTTACTATTTTTTTTGTTTCTTCAACACCAATGTTTACTATGAAATAAGCTCTCAGAGCTAGTGCACACTTACAGACTCAGTCACGATATCTGTCATCTTTGGTATCTCCTTTGAAAATGTCAGTGGTTGGAAAGCAGATGTTAAATGCCGTGAGGGGATTCCAAGTCAAACAACTGAAAACTTTTGCTATTTTGAAGAGCAAATGCTGGGAGGATCTGGAAGGAATAACTTATTCGTAACTGTAACTGAAGGATTTAAATTTTGTAGATAAGCAATTAGAACAAAATAAAACAACTGAGTGAAGTTGATGCAAGTATAATCGATCAGTCCTGAGAGCATCTAGGGAAGACAAATTCCAGACATGGAACAGTTTGGGAAGGGGTTTTGTATTGCATTTATCAAAATCAGGTTATGTGAAATTAAACATTCTTTTTTTCTTTCCCCTTTTTGTTAAAATTGGTTTAAGACTAGACCCTCTTTCAAGGCAACATTTCAAAAGGATCATACAGCATATAATAGTAGCCCAGGAGATGCTGTGCAGGTCCTGGAAGATGGCAGTGACCTTAACTCTTACTGGCTGTAATAAGATTGAGAGCACTTGTTACCTCCTGGAACTGTGTCCTAAGGCAACATAAATGTTTCTTGTGTTTCCCTCAGGGATCGGAGATTTTGCTTGAGTATTAATTAAAGATTGAGGGATATAAAGTGAAACCCCAGAAGAGTCTCGCTATTTATTCCTTGATTAAACTGATTAAACACTTGTCTACTAAAACAAATCTATGAGCAATTTCAGAAGGCAGTTTTCACTAGGAAGATATATATAGCCAAATAGTGTGCTATAGCATTAAAAATTGTCAACAATAAACAAATGGCCCAATATGAAATGAAAACAGTACTAACAGTAGGATCTGAACCAAGGTGGAATAAGCCCAGAGGTTTGAGTGACAGGATATGCAACCTTTTCACAGTTTTAAAGCACTACCTGTCTCACCCCAGTATTAGCCAACTGCTATTACTCTAAAAGTGCTGTTTTAATATATGCAGTTACTCATAATCCTGTGTCTGTAAGCAAACATCATAAAAATTCTGGTGCAGTTCATTGGCAAATGCATCAGAACGCAAAGATGAGCGGCGTTAGCTGTGTGAAGAATTGCACGCCCGGGCTGCTCCCTCCCATCAGCCCCGTCTCACCACCACGGGCCCGATACCTTGGTAGGACACATGTTACAGACTTAGGCCAAGATCACAGAAGTTTTTTTTCTACCACGGCCTGCAGCATGCTCGAGGCTTATGTTTAAACTAAGTGTGTGCTAAAATGAATTAAAGCCAAAGTGATGGCTTAGGCCCATGCTGCAGGTGAAACACATAGTAAAAACACCCTTGCTGTGCATTGTTCTGCTTCTGATGGCTCTCCCAAAGCCCCGGGAGATCTCAGGAGAAGTGATGGTGTAGGGCAGTGCACGTGGCACATTCCACTAGTGCCAAATCCTGCCCTAACAAAGGAAAATGTAATAGGAGTCTGAACTTTCACATTCCCAGTCCTACTCATAGAAGTAACTAGACAGGTGAGAATTAGACCTTTGATCACATCCGTGTAAGAGGAAAATTACCCAGCAGAGGTAGCAAGAATCAGCCCACTCATTTCAGTGGGATTTTTAGGTCTAGAGCAAAAAATAATTTCAGCTTTGTGTATTTTCTCGTGAAAGAAATTTTAACAGCTGCCTTATCATAGATAGGCCAGAGCCTGGAGGATCTGCGGAAGCTGAAAGAATGTTTCTCCATTTTGCTTCTTGATATTAAAAAACAAACAACCTCTCAGGAAAAATAAAATTGCCCAACCAAAAGCAGCTTAAGGTCTTAACATTCTTGTATTACAAGCTCATGTTATGATAAAATCCAATGCCAACTCTCCTAGTTTTACATCTGAGGTTATTTTCCTTATAGTCATGCAAAATGATTTCAGTAAAAAAACAGAGAAACTGAATTCCCTACAACCCAAATATCTGGCAATAACCTATTTCTAAACCTTAGAAATGATTTTGAATTTTCACCTCATCCTGGATGGCTGTAAGTTGTCATGATTTTTTAGTTAGCAAAATGTCTTACACTAAATCATTGCTGTGTCTTTTAATAAAAAGTCTTTCGTCATTCAACAGTGACTGTGAACAAAGAACAACCAGGGGGCAAAATTTTCGAAGAGGACTATTACTTCTGGATGTATTTATTTGTGGTGACCAACTTGAGACACAGCAGAGTGTCGTGTACTTCAGATGGCAGGCATTAACATTGCGTGAAAAGAAAAGTTCTCTGAGATGTCTCAAGTTGGTTATCCAAAAATCAAAAAGAAAAAAGTCAGTATTACCCAAATTCATACGGTTACATCGGAAAGTGTTCGAACTGATGTTGAGCTGACAGATGCAGAGAGCTTTGGATCATTGTACATTAACAAGTAGTAATAACAGTTAGCACTTGGTTAGTGATAAGCCAGTTTTACTTAAATATTTGCCGCTTCTTGTGACTATATAACTATTCTTTCCTCTATTTTCAGATAGGAGGACACAAGAATGACAGGTAAAAGGAAACATTTTCAAAAGCAACCTCTGTTTTTAAGTGACATATAAAATAGGAAAGGTCCAATTTTAAGAGATGCAAAGTAATTGCATCTTTCTTTGACCTCAATGAAAACAGAGAGCACTCCGTGCCTCAAAACACCCATTCCTACTTACAAAACATCAAAGTTATTAAGATGGGGACAACCACAATGATGATTTTGAGAATTTTGGTGCAACTAACTTGCCTACCACTGTAAAGGGAGTAGGGAGCAGAGCTGGTACTGGATTCAATCCAGGGGGAATTTCAATGGCACGTACAGTATGGCAGATCATGTTTTTTCTTAGTTTGCTGCTCTGAACTCACTGTAACTTGCGTGGACCACACAGAATTTTACTTCTAGATCAGCTCTGCTATGATCTGAACTTTATTGAACTTGATTTCTTCTAGAATGGGCCACTCCAACCACTACTTAGATAACCTGCAGATCACCAGGCTACTGTAATATACTAGTATATAGTGGAATGGGACAGCAGAGATGAAGCTGAACACATCTGAGTATGTTGGGTTTTGGGTCCTTTATAATGCAGTAGAAATGTGCAGAGTACACTTATCAAAGGAACAGCTTTGTTTTTTCAATTTAGCATGCAGTAAGTAAAATCAACTGTGATTTATTTTCCTTTTATGATGATACCTTTAGCTCTAGTGCTAGAAAACATCAATGTTTATACTACAGAAGTTCTTCATCTATCACACATGCTTTGCTATTCTTAGTTCAGTCATAAAATCATAATCGGTTTCTGTGAATGCCCAGCTTTCAGTTAAATTCATGACTGCTCCTTCCCAAGCAAAATCAAACAAAACAGAATATTCTACAATATATAAGTATGATGTGTTATCTTTCCAAGTGGAAGCCTGATTTGTTACCATGTGTGGGTTTTATTAATCATATTTTACAACTATTGACTTTAGGCTCCTATTTAGCACAAATCCAATTCTATTCTCAGCTGTCCTGCAATACTATCAGAGCACTTTCATTGCTTTTTGTCACACTGAAGCACACAATTCCTCCATGTGAAACTTCTGATTTTTAGACAAACTGCTGAAAGATAACCCTAAACCAATATTACTGTTTCCCCTTTGGTATAAGATAGAAAATGCCACAGATCCAAATACATCTGGGGAAAAGATCCCAAAATAAAATATCTGGGAACTTTTACTTGTCTTTCAGGAAAATTTAATTTAAGATAAATGTTCTTGAGGGAAATAACAGCTAATGTGGAATAGCTGGAACCGAGTGCTATTAAAAAGCTAGAAAAACAGTGTTTACAGGGGCAAAATTCACAGCTGGTCCTTACAAACTGTATACATATGCAAGGAGTGGGTGGGAGTGGGAGGGAGAATAGCAAGGCCCTGCCTAATTTTAGGTGCCAGTCTTATGATACAGAGCTGCCATATGTTAAAGGTGAACACAGTAGGAGGATGGAAGAGATTAACGATAATGGGTTTTCTGGGAAAAAAAACCAGTGCCCCAGCTATGCTTCTATATACTGTTCCTGTGTGATTCTAAACCACCAGTGTATAACCATTAATTAATTAGCATATATGATACTTCACTGGGAGAGCAAAGTTATGCATAGAATCTTTGTCCTATTTAAAAATCAAACCCAGAAGTTACTAATTCACAAAATCCATTCAATGACAATACACTTTCTGTTTGCACTGCTGCAATGCTGTGACTTCCATGGGGACTTTTAATGCCAGAGCATACAACAAAAGTGAAATTTTGTTCTAATAGTGGTTACAACCCCTAGTAAACTCATTCAGTGTTATACCTGACCTAAGTCTGGGCAAAAATAGCCACCTGACTAGCTCTAAAAGGGAACAAGAAGAATCTCTTACTTACAAAATTGTTCCCATCCGAATGCCTCCCAGCTGACTGGTAGGTGCCTCCACACACATCTGGTTGTAGGTGATACTTTATGAGGGCTTGTTAGCCCAAACACAAAGGTGTTTCTGGGATTTACAGATAAAATGTCTGTTTGGGAGAACAATTCCTATCAGAGAATCAGTAATTGAATTTCTCACAACAGAACAGCCTTACTCACCTAATTAGTAAAATTAATTAATATCAAAATTTTTCATCTTATTATGTGGGGTCTCTTCAATGCACTGGTCCTCCAAATTCAAGACAGACAAAGGAAAAAATGGAGAGGATCTAGTGGAGCGTCACCAAGATTATTAGAGGGTTGAACTTGGCACATGAAGAAATGTTGAAGGGATTGGGTTTGTTCAGCCTAGAGAATAGAAAGCTTGGGGTGGGGGGTGTGGGTGTCTAATCAAAGTCTTCCCATACCTAAAAGGTAGTTATAAAGAAAATGGAGGCACTCTTCTCACAAAGATGTATGGCAACAGACAGGAAGCAATGGCCACAAGTTGCTTCAGGGGAAATTCCATCTAAATTAAGAAAATATTCTTCACTGAGAGCAGTTAAACATTGGAACTGGGCGCCCAGACAGGTGGTGGAATCTCCCTCACTGGAAATATTCAAGGCTTGGTTTGACAGGGCTCTGGAAAACTCACTCTTCAATAGAAGGTTAAACGAGATGACCTCCAGACATCCCTTCCAATCTCGACTTTTCTATGATTTTAGTCTATGATTTCAGAATTGCAGTGGACGGCTGAAAACCCCATTAGGCTACGTTCAATTGTCACTTTGCACAAACGGGGTCAGAATCCCAAATCTTCTTAACCAAATTGGCTGATGGGGCATGAATCTGGTGCTATGTGTGACTGACTGATTGTATTGCTACATGCAAAATAAAATAGCGCTTGCCCTCTCCATTACTTTAAAGTACACCAGGTTACCTTAAAACACATCTGGGGCCAAATTCAACCTTTACTTTCGCTATACTAGCAATGAAGCTGATCCCTACCTGTCAGTCTACTGGTGTAATTTTTGGCCTTCTGGTAACTGTCGATTTATACTGTATTAGTAAGACACTTGAACTTGCTTTTTTTTTTTTTCCCCAATGCATAGTGAGGTGTAACTCAGAGATGCTTACATTGCTGTTTGCTGTTTCATGGTAAACCTGTACACACGACCTTAATGCCTAGCACAGAATCATGTGAGTTTATGACACAGCAGCAGTCTAGAAGGTAGTTTTCTCACACTTGCCGTATTTTTTGACTGATCTGAGCAACCTGGCTGATTGAAAATAATTTACCAAGAAACTGAAATGATTTCCTGAATAAAAGAAGTGATTTCAAAAACTGTCTTAAGGTGAGTATTCATGGACAAGATACAGCTTTCCCTGGTAGGTACAGAGAGCTGTTCAGTCCCTTAGGAATATAGCCTTGTAAATGTTTTATTCATGTCAGTTATTCACATAAGTGGGTTTCACTTTAGTGTGTAACACAAGCCAGCTGGTTTGCTTCTTTTAAACTCTAATTTCTCATGCACTTCATATTGCTACACCCCCTTCAGAGATATTTATGGAAATTTCACAGCAAGCTGTCTCAAGCTTATGTGCTATTAAGATTCCATTCTGGGGTGTTTACTGCATTAGATTTATAACATATAGATTTATGGACTCAGCTACTTGATGGCCCAATAAAGCACATTGGAACTGAAGGCAACCACTAATTAAAATAATATTTGATTGTCCTTAGCATATTGTAAAACTGCTGTGCATTTAAACAGAGCCATTGCAGCTTCTACACAGCCTAACTGCATAACAAGAAAACTGACAATTCACATGTAAGATCAGTTTAATTGTGGGTACACTCAGGGAATTATAGCATGTTGTTCTATCGGTTTGCATACATGGAAGTGGGCTAATGTTGAAATACTCTTAAGCCCCTCATGGCCTTGGCTGTTCTAAACACCAAAGAATGAAAGGATTGAAATTCACAGCCAGAGAGAACAAGAAGGTTACAGTGTTAGTACCAGGGCTGCAAAGTATCAACTATTCTGCTAATCCCCATTTAAACAATTAGATTAAACCCTACTGAAAAGGATCAGCTGATAAGATGCACTTCAAGCTAAATTCCTCCTAGAAAAAGATATTTCCTATGTTGGGTAGAATTTTCATCTTGAAATCTCTACTATTCAAAGTTAGAAACAAGGGACTTAGGCACCCCTGCTCCTTGCTCTAAGTAGTTAACTTTCTCAGGGTGATGTCGTACAAAGTGTAGTAAGAGGTATGAATTTTCAAGCATGCAAAAAGCCTGGCTTACGCTCTGTAAAGGCATTTGGAAACAGTGACGAAAGCAAAATAAGGAAATAGTTAAAAGGAATATTAATTACCATAACGACTTATTGCAATGCTCACTTAATTCCATTCTAATGAACTTAATTAAGAGCTCTTAACACCACTTCAGTGTGGTGGCTCCACTCAGGAGAATAAAAGTTTTTAGACAGTGATCATGAAGGGCGATTTCATACCCTTCTCTGCAATTAAAATGGATAGATTTACCTTGCCTGCCACATAAAGATTGACATGCAGAAAACTCCGTAAGACAGACTACAGAAGGTAACAACGATGGAAAACCTGGGGCACCATCACTTGTAATGCTAGGAGCACATTAAGAGGGAAGAACATTCATGAGCCATTAACAATCAAAGATCAGACATGCAAAAACTTCTGAAAAAGCTTTTCCATGTGAACTACTGAACTAAAATCTGTAGTTTCAGCAAGTGGGGCTCACATGCAAAACATCTGGTCCTCTTTGCAAATTAGGCTTCCACCACGTAGACTAGCTGAGATTCTACCGTTGCTAATATGCATCTTATTGTCACATCTGCAATAGTTCAACATCCAAGTGCAGAACTTAGAAAGAAATTTCTTGCACATATTCAGCAAATCTAACTTTCTGCTGAGTCATCAAGATAAGTACTTGCATGAGAAACACAGTAACAAAACCAGGAAAAAAACCCAGAGGGGAGATATTTCAAGAATGTGAGATTTCTTCTGTTTCTAAATTTTATTTTCTATTATTTCTAGAAAATACTATCTTCAAACTCAGTTTCCAATTACACAGGTATAAACCTAGAGTATTGCAAGTGTTTTACCCAGAACAGAATCCAGCATCCACCTTTAACTTTCCAACTGTCCTATAATGGCTCCCTGTATCAACAGATGGAGATGAAGGGAACAGTGCTATTTTAATAGCTGCTCTTGTATTTGTTTCCATTGCTATGAAATTGGCTTTTAATTCACTTTCATTTCCTAAGTTATTTTTCTACCCCTTTTTTTGGTATAAATCCCATGTAGTAACCTACATCTGTCTGAAAATAAAAGCCGCCGCTTGATTAGAGCTGGAATGCAGTATCATATACGGTGTGTTCGGAAACTTCTGCAGAAAAAAACATGTCTGCTTTAATACATCTAGCTCGAGGCACCACGGGGTGAGTCAAGGACAGCAGAGCGGTATGTTTGAAAAAAAGAAAAAGCCCGTGCTTTTCTTGGCTAGCTAATACGTAAACTTCGATGTTATACACATGACTTTTTTAAGCGTTTGGGATAAAAGTAATTTTATCTCACTGCAAAGATTTATTTTCTGCCCCTCCTGTCTTTTAGGAGACTGTGGAAATCCACCTGCAAAACAGTGTCTTCCTGGCACTATAAGAATTAAACAACATGCAAATTTCAGCAGTTAGACTAACTTGCTATTAATTAAACAACGATTCATGATATATATGGAATGGAGATGAATTATATTTTTCACCATTGTTTCAATCTTTTAGAGGGATAATAAAAAACCCCCAACCTATTATAGGAATCATTTATCACTATATTCTGGAAGAAACAACAGCATACTGTCCAATTCACTTCCTGAAGCTTCTGGGACATATAACACGAGCTACTTCTTTGTCATGTATTTTTCCTCCAGAACCACAGAATACAACTGAAAAAAAAAATTCTTTCTTATAGTATACAAATTGCTAAAGCTTTTATCAAGTAGGTCTTTGTAAAAAAGCATTCAATTCTCTACCTGCAAGACATTAGCAGGATATAAACCATACTTTGGATTTGGTTAAAAAGATAATATAACCTTTTTTTTTTCATTTTTTGTAAATAATGAATTCACACTGCATTTTTTCTTCCAGTCTTTCAGAAAAATGGTAACTAAGGAAATGTTATAGCTAAGGAAAGCCAAAAAGCAAGCAACAAGGGTCCAAGCTTAGTGCTTTGGTTTTTTTTCCCCCCAGATGATTACATCTTCAAATGATTACTGCTTTAAAAGCTTTTGTAGAGGTTTTCTTTACGCTTAAGGCACCATGTTATTGTAACTTCTTATCAATGTCACCTTTCCTCTAATCTCTGGAGTTTTGAAAAAATAATTTGTTTGCAATATCTTCTAAAAAATCACAGGTAACTCCTGACACGGACATATTTTTCTGTAGTTTTTCTTGTGCGGCTGCATAGTAACTGCCTACTGTTGCAACGTCTATCCTGAACACGTGTCAGTGAAATTCGCTATTAGTTAGCGTGAGTATTTCTAACAAGCCAGCTATGAAGAGTATGGCTTTATCTTTTGCACCCCCTCGAAAATGTAGAAAGAAAACCCTATGGAAACCGTAGGTATAATTTTAATGGAGTAGAAATCAAGAACAAAAAACAGTATATATGCAGAATATGAAAGAAGGCTTTTGCATCTGGTGCAGCTTCAGTGGTATTATCAACGGAATAAAAATTGCTTAACCTGCAGCCAGTGATATTGTAAAATGTCAATATTCTGTGATACTCAAGTTAGTAAGCCTCCACTTAGCATCTTAAGTGTAAAGTCTATAGTATAATGACTTTTCTTCCAAATGAATGGTACGGCAGTTGGAAATCTCTTGATCATTTTATAAATATAACTAAATGTTTTCAGTCTTGTTCCTTCACCCTCTTGCGGCAGCAGAGCAACTTATTCCCACACAAGGGAGCAGGATACGACGTCAAAAAAAAACATCAGTAACTTCAGGGCTAGGTGAAACCAGAGCATTACCTTCTAAAAATCTAAAAGAATTCCAGGAATTCTTCCACTTCCCCAAAATATAAGGGCATTTAAAAAAAATAGATATTTATACTTGTAAAATATTTAGGGGATGAGTGGTTTTTTTCTTATCTCCTGGGTCCATTATAGAGTCAAACACATAACTGGGGAAGTTCTCAACATTGCAGACTAGGGTTTTCAAAGACATCTGAAGGATTGAGAGACACAGTTCTTACTGAATTTCAGTTGGACTTGTGACTAAGCCCTCTAGGACCCCCTCTACAGTGAAGTCACAACAAACGGAAAAGAACAAGTGATGTTGGTAATAAAGATGTATACAAAACATATGACAGCTTTTGCTATTTTACTCATTTTTTCCAGTAATTCTAGGTTTAAAATGTGTTTATTTTGAGGTGCTTTTATTTCAACTCCAATCCATTTTTCCCCAGAACTACTCACTTGATAAAGTATTTGATTCCATCTGCTGTATAAGCTTCTTCCCATCCATAAGGCAGACCTAAGATGAAATAAAGAAATAAGATGTATCTCAAAGCTCAGGTGACACAAAGAACATAGTTTTGAAATGGTGTAAGCTAGAATGGTGTCATTTCAAACCATGTCATAAGAAGATTATAAATGAATTCTCACTATTTTTGCAATAAATAATACAATTAACAATACAATTGCAATAAACAATACAATTTAATAAATACTTGCAGTGCCACAAAGCTATAAACCATTTGATGATACTTTTATTACTATCATTTCTTTTGTAGAAGCTGAAAGTCTGGCCAAATTAGAGTGCAGCCCTTAATTATTTTTGAAATTTTTATAGTAATTTACACCTATATGAAGTGACCAAAAAACCACCTATGTCCATGATCTGCTGAGGTCTGTTTTACTTTGTTTTTACAGCTATTACATATGTATACTAGTAACTATATGAGGCAGAATCAAATCCTCTGCTGTTTGGTTTATCACCAACTTCTGTGTTTACACACAATTCTTTGAGAATTTAGACACAAACTCCATGACACTTAGAGACAGATTCAGAGAACACATGCACAGATATTTGTATGTATGTTATCTATGTCTACATATCCTGACAAAGGTTAATTTACTAAATGCATTGCTTAAATTTGTGATTTGCAGTAATGTTTCTGGGAGTTAAAGTATTTACTACTGCAATGTTTAGCATGAATTAAGATCAGTTATTCTGAAAGGGTGTCAGTTTTACATGCACTAAGAAACTGCTCTCTTATCCCCTTTTGTAATTACCAGTTGTGCTAATCTTCAAAACTCAGTCTTGGATTTTGTTCTTAGTTTGAAAGTCCCATCCATGAGAAAGATGAGTAATACTTTTAGTAGGGTACTATACTATATCACTTTAAAAATTCAATTTTCATAGGAAACCTTTACCTTTTTTATTACTATTTGTTCAAAACCAACTGTTTGTGGAGTTTGAAAAGTGCTGGAGAAAGAAGCAATGGTCAATGTGCAAAAATGCTCCTGATGTAGGCTTTTGTGATACTGTAATGCAATACACATAGAGCAAAGTGCAAGGTCCTGAAAAGCCTCCCTTTTTTGGAGACTAGAAATACAAATAAAATTAAAATATACAGGAAAAAATGTTCTGGAAGTGCTTTAGCTTGAAAGTCATCTCGAAATGTTAGTGTCTTAGGAGTTAAACTGTTTTGTTCAAGTCACAGTATATCTCAAAGACCAGCTCATTCGAACCATCTGTGAGCCTGCTCTAGATTTAAAACTTTTATTTGGAAAATGTGCTGGACTGCACGCACCATATGATCTTTGAAAGCTGCTTCATACCATGGCATGCCCTAAGTGCACACATATATATTTTTTTAATTTCTTTCTTAAAAGGCTCATTTTCTTTTCTCCCAACATCACACCACCTAAGTGAGGTCCTTACTTCTTGAAAATCTGGAAAGGGATAACTTCACTTCTCAAAGATAAACAGAGCTCATTACGGCTACTGAATCATGACTTGGCACAATCAAGCAGGTACAAACCAGCTGAGAAGTAATTGTTCCTGTAGGCACCAAGTGAGGAGCAACAAGTAAGTCTACCAAAACTCCAGAATTCAGGAAGGGAACTTGAGAATTGGTAACTGTAGAACAGCACCATTACTGTTTAGTACAGCTTGAAAAGCAAAAAGCCCATTGGATTTTTTTTTTTTTCCTTTCACTTTTACCCCATATTAGTCACTTATCTCAGGCTTCTTCCCATTTTTAGAACAGATCTATACAATATCTATACAATCTGTTCCTCAAAACATGCCACCTACTACCTTTGAAAGAGAATAATCCACAGCTACTCCCCTTTAAATACAAGGTAGTTGCTGCGTAATAGTTTTCAGGCTCTGACTCCATTATGAAGGACGGAAGAAAATGAAGTTTTAAGTTATAAATATGCTAGACATGATCACTAGTTTTTCATTCCTCTCTCATAAAAGATGGGAACTTTATTCAACACGGATATTCTCTAATGATTTAAATGGCAATAAGATTCATCCTTCAATTGCTTCCATCTGCCCTGGCCATTCCTCACTCTTGCATGCAACATGCATATCCAAAATAAATGACAACGTATTTGCTCAATTATGAATAAAACCTCAGCATCTCATGTGCTCACATGGATCCCCTACATCACCCGTTTCATTCATCAGTGATAAAACAGGCTGGAGGGGAGGGGTGCCATCCAGAGGGACCTGGACAGGCTGGGGAGGTGGGCCCATGCCAACCTCATGAAGTTCAACAAAGCCAAGTGGAAGGTCCTACATCTGGGTCGGGGCAATCCCAAGCACAAATACAGGCTGGGCGGAGAATGGATCGAGAGCAGCCCTCTGAAGAAGGACCTGGGGTGGTTGGTTGAAGAGAAGCTCAACATGAGCCGGCAATGCGCGATCGCAGCCCAGAAAGCCAACTGCATCCTGGGCTGCATCAGAAGCCCAGTGTGGCCAACAGGTCAAGGCAGGTAATTCTGCCCCTCTACTCCACTCTTGTGAGACCCCATCTGGAGTACTGTGTCCAGCTCTGGCACCCCCAACATAGGAAAGACATGGATCTGTTGCAGCGGGTCCAGAGGAGGGCCACAAAGATGATCAGAGGGCTGGAGCACCTCTGCTATTAGGACAGGCTGAGAGAGTTGGGGTTGTTCAGCCTGGAGAAGGGAAGGCTCCAGGGAGACATTATAGCCCCTTCCAGTCCCCAGAGGGGCTACAGGAGAGCTGGGGAGGGACTTTTTACACAGCCATGTAGTGATAGGACGAGGGGGAATGGCTTCAAACTGGAAGACGGCAGATTTAGATTAGATATCTGGAAGAAATTTTTCACTCTGAGGGTGGTGAGACACTGGCGCAGGTTGCCCAGAGAAGCTGTGGCTGCCCCATCCCTGGAGGTGTTCAAGGCCAGGCTGGACGGGGCTCGGAGCAACCTGGGCTGGTGGGAGGTGTCCCTGCCTATGGCAGGGGGGTTGGAACTCGATGATCTTCAAGGACCCTTCCAACCTAAACCATTCTGTGATTCTATGATAATTACACATATTTTCTCCAGTAATTTGATTAAAATTATGTCTGTCTTCTTTTTTCTTCTAAATGAAGAACAGTATATAGGTAGCAATCATAACTGATGCTCTGTATTCTTTTCTTAACCACGAAAGACTATGCTTTTCAAGAATACTGAATACATTTGTCACCTATAGATGAGACTCTGGAGATATCTCCACAGTTTTATTTGCCTTTTTGACTTTATATGCATTAGATTGTATATCCTATCCACTCTCTATATGCTTCAAAGTTCCACCTACATCTGTAGGTTTTTTAATGCCTTTATTTTGAACATTTTTACTCTTTCTCCACTAGTTTTTCACTGCTGTTCCCTTTACTCCTTTCCTTCACCATTAGATTTGTACTTCTACTTCTTGATATTTCCCATGGTAGCCAGGAGGCTCTCATGTTTTGCATCATATTTCCCTAGACATCATCTTCACTTCCTTCAAGCTCACTTTCTCCATGAATCATTCATAAGTTGATCTACTTCCTAGTGCTCTATTTTTTCACAACCTCCAGGGTCAGATTTGTTGCCTGTCCTAGGACTTCGAAAGATTGCTAAGCTCTCACCTGGAGTAAATGGGAGGTAAAGGAGCTCCAACAGTCAGACATATAGTCTGAAAGATACAGGATTTAGCCTATATAAACTCCAGCAGTCTTAGGTTTCCTGCATATTTAACATTTCTTCTGCAAATTGCTACAGTCTTTGATGAAACTTCATAAATAATATATCTTGGCTGCAGTTGTCTGCATATATCATCTTACAAAATTACAGATTTACAAGATGCAAAAATAATTTATTTTCAGCAGAAAATACAGGGCTCCTTGCTATTCAAACATTTGTGACTATTTATCTTTTGCAAGGTAAAGAAAAGGTAAAACTGCAAAAGTAATTAAGCGGACAAAGTAAACGGAATACCGTCCAAAGCATCCTTTGCCCAAATAGAATAGTCTCCTGAGAGTGCATGTTCGCCAAAATACATTATAACCTACCATTATTTTGTTCTGAGTATATGCATTTAATTAGGTTTAATACAAAAGAGATTTCTATAATTCTATGTGAAAACCAACAAACCACTTGCTGTTGTACATATACCAGAAGTGCTGGAGCTGGCCACAGAGCAGCAAGGCAGTATCCCTGGTGCCTGCTTGCCGCCTCAGCTGCAAGATGCCTGCTGTGATAACCACTGTTGTAAACTTCACGTTATATAAAGCAGAAAGGCAGTGAAACCCTAGGGCAAACAAAATTTTCTTGATAAAGTGTGGATCTCATAATTCTTTATCACTTCCTTGGGTTAACAGGAACAGAAAATGCACCAGCACTGATACTTGCTTGGTTGCAGTCAGTAGAAAGATAAGCATCAGCCCAAATTATAAACTTGTATGAAGTGACACATGTTGAAGATTTTGCCCACTGTTTCCAAGACAGAATGCGCATACTGTCCCTCATGCTTCCGTACAGCCTTCCTGCAATAAAAACTGCACATACAGTGATCAACGTATGTCCCTAAAGGAAGAACGGGGGAAAATACAAAAATCAGGAAAAAGCCCCAAACCTAGAAACTCTGCAGTAATGTAGTTGTTGTTTGTTTTTGGTTTTTTTTCCCAATAAGTTAGTTTAAAGAAAAAGAAATGTGAAGATCAGCACGTGAAACTAATAAAAGCAGATACCATAGCATGAATATTCAGTTGACCCAAAACTGACAGTTATTTCCCTAACATCTAAACACTGCAATCCAAAATATTTATTTTTCTTATTTTCTGACAAAATTACTCAAAGGAAATGAGAGACTTAGAGACTATTGTAAGAATTGTTCAAAAATTTACCGTTCACTAGGATTTTATCTAGGTTTGGCCAAAGTGGGACTATTTAGATGCCTCAAGAGAAGTATGTCCTTAAGTGCTTTATTTTGGCCTTAAGGCCGGACTGTAAAACCCCGCTCCCATTGTACAGTCACGCGAACATTACTGATTAATTTGAAAAGACTGCTTAGGGATAGCTGCCTACCAGAGGTGGTAATCTCGCCCTCAAAACTCTTTTGTGAAGCATAAACTTCTTTCCAGCAGCGTTCACAGCTTTGTCATCCACCACAAAACGGATATTTGACTACAATTCGTTTCATGTTAGGGCTAAAAAATCTCGTGGCTGTATCATTAGACCACCTCGTCTGGAACTAATATGAAGTATCAAGCTTAAGGGATGTAATATCTATCTGGAATTCAAAAGCCGCATAGTATAAGTATTCAGGTTCACAATGAACAGATTCTTTGACCAACAACAGAAAGAAGGACGTCTTTTTTACAAACCTTTTAAAAAAGATACATAAAAAAAGTCTTGTATGATCTTTAAAAAAAAAGTACGTAAAAAAATCTTTTAAAAAGATATGTAAAAAAAAGCTTGACTTTTCCACTTATACTATTTTTTTAAGTAACAGAGCATGAATTAGCTCAGAACTACCCTTTATTTACCTCCTCATAATTTATTTATATTTAATATTAGATTCTCAAAAATGATGAAGTTTTTTGAGAAATAGGAATTACCAGCTAAAATTATTTCTGATATACAAGATTTGCTAAAGGACATCATAAACAGTTTTCTCTGTCGCTTGATAAACGACATTTTCAATTCTGATCTCTTCTTAATATCCACTAATTCGGCTCTTACCAACACTTAAACCTCCCTCATGTGGCCTCAGTGCAAAATTCATTAGTTAAGATCCCCAATGCCTTTGGCTCTTCTCTTTCAGCTATCTAGGCAAGGCAAAGAGGATGGAAAGCTGAAGATCTGACTTGTTGGTTCTAAGGTCTTGGACTCCTGAGTGCTACTGGCATATGGGAATATCCCAGACAGGAGACTGAGGCATCGTATGATGCGAGACCAGCAGAGGAACTCCTCTGTGAGTTATGCAATTTGACACAGGCAAAGCAAAAATTTGCAGAGGAATATCCAGCCTTGTTTGTTGAGTGTGTTCATTAGGGTGCAGGCATAAAATGGCCCTTTATTTTTTGAGGCTGTCAGTAATATATACTGCATTTTACTGCTTATTTGTGAATTAAGTATAAAAACTCAGGTTCAGAAAAACAGCTTTCAGAAGTGAGTACACACTTCTGGCATTTGCTTGTGTGCCACTTTATTCTTTAGACCATTTCAAGTGCTCTTCCCATAAAAATATGTGTTTCATTTTGTGAATAATACTCTGCTAAGGGGACATTCCATTCCTTTCTTTCACATATCAAATTCCATTTTAAAGAAATTGTTCTTTTTCTTTTGTTGTTGGTAATTTAATACAACAAAGATGGAGTAAGAAGCTTTCAACTGGAGACATCTGGGAAATACTAGGAACTGAAATTTATGCTAATTTAGAGTATGGTTGGCAGATTGGCCTGTCTCCCTTCAGTCTCGTTCCTAGAAACCATGCTTCGTGAAAAATATTTTTCTTACTTTGGATGCTCAGGGCATGATGAAAGATGACTTTATGCTTTCACGTTTCCTATTAATCACAAGATACTGACCTGCCTATGTTGGCAAACTCATTAATCTCTTATTAAAACAATGACATCATATCAAGTTACAATTTAGAATGAGAGTTATAAAATAGTTTGCTTCTCATACTGAAGGGTTATATGATCAACTTTAAGATCCTTATGGTAATCTTGAATTACAAACTGTTATAAATGTTCTTCCTCCATTATAATACTTGTCTGTGAATAACTTGGCACAGTTAATTAGAAACAGTATGGATGCAACAGAAATTGCAATATATGAACAATGATCAGTCAACTGACTAATTTAAGGAAATAAGAACGACCTCCAATCAGTACATGTGATCAGACATTATTGTAGACATATTGCTCTCCTATCTAACAAATAAGGAAATCCAAATTTAGAATAAACTCTGCCCAGCATGTGCACTTAAGTTCTTCAGAAATGAGTGAGAGGTACAGTCATCCCAGCAATGAGGTTGCTGCTATGTGTCTTCAAGATGGATAAAGAATTATCCTCCTGAAGCATTACTTAAAAAAATGTACCTTTTCAGAAACTGAACATTGGACATACGACAAAACCCCCAAACCACATATTTTTCAAATAAAGACTAATATTCTCTTTTCAAATAAAGTTTTAGGTACTGTAGGACTCAAGCAATTTAGACTGTTATTAAAATGAGAAGCAAACAGCCTAGCCCATGCTCATTTTTACCCATGCAGGAGGTTAGCAGTGAAAGTACAACATAAGCACAACACACTTAACAAGGGCAATAAAATACTTTGTTCTGCTTAGCTGATGGCAATTGAATGCGTACAACCAATTACACAGAAATGGCAGAAGCCACCGGAGCTTGCAGTACCTACTTCACAATAACATTACTATAAAACATTCTGACTTTTAAAGGGAATGGAAAGAGTACAGCAAATTAAGTACTGAGCTGTCTGCTTCACCAAAGAGCAGCTGTTCTAAGGTACATGGGAGAAAGTACAGACTTTTGTGAGGACAGGGAAGGTAAATAAGCCACCAGCAACCTACAAAAAAACATCAACTTTTGGATAAATCCTCCTTTTAGCCCGGAGGTAAAATAGAAGATTCGTGCCATTACCTACAGCCACAGGCTAGAATCTGAGCATCTACGCAACAAGCTGAAGAAAGACTTCATTCCTTGAAATGCTGAAATGAGAGGTATTCAAAGTACTACTAATTATTATTTTTTTAATATAATCGCCTTTCAGAAAAAAGGAATTATTTAGCAATTTACATTGAAAAAAACAAGCTTAGTATTGCAATACGCTTATAATACAATCAATATGTATCATGTTTGGCTTACAGTGCCTTTTCACATACGACATATCAGACAGAGGCCAAGATACCATTAAGCAGTATGTCCTTTGACATTACAGCTGTTTTGGTCATGAATGTAGTACATTTGTCTAGTCATTAGGTCAGGAAAGCATAAGCCCTCGAAAGTAAGGGATAATGAAAGCAGAGGGGAATTTAAGACTTGCTTGTTCTGACCAAACATTGAATTTGGCATAATCTACTGCCTTAAATTATTTGCTTTTAAAAATATATTTAACATCCTGATTATCTGAGAATTATTCTTGTATTTCTCACCTTCTTACTGAAATGCTACTGGCTGTCTAGTGAAAATAGCTAAGAATGCAGTGACCAACCCCCCCAGATTCTTTTGTTTACTGTGGTTGAACAATCTGTGGATAAGGTGGAGGCAACACAGAAATCCAGAAAACTGCAGAATGCAGAAATCTACCTCTTTCACAGAGAAGGCTGCAAAGAAAAAAAAAAAATCATACTAGTGCTCCTTATCCTCTACTGGCTCCCATCTGCTTTAGTTTGCCAACTCAGAGATGCTTTATTTTATTTTAATGTTAAAGGCTCCAATAACACAGCATCAGTTGTCACACAGCAAGAGAAATACAGTTCCCTAGGATTATACAGCTAGTAGTGCTCCCTCATAAGGTCTTAAAAACGGTAAGCGTGTTCCCCATTACATTTTTTTCAGTCTTATCCAGCTTTTAAAAAAAATATTCCATTCTACAAATTAACTGCAGGCTTTTTTCTACAGTCTTCCAGTACTGACTATTACCACGATGCTGTCTGAGATTGGTCAAGAACACTTTATTATTTCCACTGCTGAGTGAACACACTGTAGTTCACAAATTAATTTTTGAGGAATATTTGCATAAGTTAATTTGAAATTCATTTTGTTTATACCTACGAGTCTCAAACTGCTGAAAAGAACAGGAAACAAGTTATCTATTATAAAATTAGAGAAATGGTCCATAACTGGGGAATTCTACACAAATGCCATGTAGCCTAAAAAAAAGTTAAATTCATACAAGTAAGTACTTTCTGGAGAACATTCTTGTGCCGAATTGGTACAATCCACTTTCAGCTGATTAAAAAGAATCTGGAATAACACATTTTTATTCCAGAAATGACAGCCTCTGCATACAGGGACTAGGTAATTAGGAACAGCCTGCAATACTCACTGTATGGCCCAGCTCTAAAGCATTTCTTTCTTCCTCAGTTTCCCTACTCTCTTGCTCCCCTGATTACTCCCTGTTCCGGAATTCATCCATCTCCTCCTTTCCTTACTGGATCAACTTCTCTTGTCACCATCTATTGTGCTATCCACCCACTTCCATCACTGTCATCTCACATTGCTCACTGACGCATGTGATTGTTAAATATAAGTTTAATTAGAAAGCATTCATTGGTAACAAATTAAAATGACTGTCTAAAATTAGAATTGAGCAGAAATTGTCTGAGATTTAAAAAGCAATAGTATTACATGATATGCCTTTCTTGCTAAGTAATATCTTACTTTTTTGCACTGATGATGAAATTAAACTGCGCAGGGGGCTGGCATGAACCACCCACAATGGAGAGACACAGAACTACTCTCTGCTGAGCTCACTGCACAGTAAGTACAGACCAAAGTAATACTTTTTCCTTTTGATGCAAGAATTGTCAAAATGCGTTAACACAAGATATTCTTTTAGCCTGTTACAAAGCCAACTGCAGCTACACATAAATAAAAGAAGGGTTTTACAGGAAGATATGACTTAAAAGTCAGCATATTTAAAAAATAATGTCAAAAGTTCTTAGAAGCTAAGATGGATACCTTTCCTTTTTTGTTATAAATCTGAAGAAAAAAAAAAAATCCACCATGTGCCTAATAGCATACATTATTTTACCTTTACTGTAAAGGATTCAAACTTAATACCTGTAGCAATCACTAATGCAAGGCAAAATCTCCATCCTTAACTCCCAGTTATTGATACATATGCTTTATGGCACGAGGGAATAGATCTAGTTTGAGACTTACATACATTTTGTACCTCACTGAGGTCTCCTTCATAAGCACCAAGCAATTATTATTCCTCTTGCAAATTCTCCTTAAAACATACTTTTAAAAAGCTTCCTATATCATTCTTGGCAATCAACTTTCTCTGTACTTCTTTCCATTTAAATTATCACACTTGTGCACCATATATGTCTAAGTAACTCTGCTAGCCCTCAGCTTCTCACTCCTACCTACTGAAAAAAAGTGAAAAAATGTGACAACTGAAGGAACTGACAGAAAAGCATACCAACCCTCTTCGACAAGATGAGCACTCATAGCTTGAGCGTGCATTGACATTCCAAACAAAGGTCTGAGCATCCTCCTCCTGCCCCGCCAGCTATAATCCAGCTCTCTCAGGATGCTCATAGTTGTGTAGCCACAGAAAATTAACCCAGCATTAAGTGCACAAAAGTACGCACAACTCCTTTGGTTCAGCTCCATATTGTAATGGATCCTTTATTTTTCGGTACCTGAAATAATGAGACAGTCACTCCCTGACTGGAGCGCAGACATACAGACCCCTAGAGAGACAGGGGGTTACCCACGCCTCCCGGTACGCAGCCGACGATGGCTGAGCTGTGGTTGGCAATCGACCCAGGAACGTCAGCCTTGAGTTGCACACCCTGGTCTGGGACTGAGTCCTCAAGGCTCAACTCCTGTCTCCCCTGTGTATGTCCTCCGACTGTGAGCAATTTGCATCTCTATACTACAAAATTTGGAAGTTTTTTCCTCCCCCCCGTTACGTCAAAACATCATAATATAATTAAGGATTAGTATACCAAAATTCTCAGCATTACGTCAACAGAAACTAATAGAGGGACAGTTTAGGAAGTATTAACCATCCAGTAAAATTGTTGATTCTGCAGAGTTTTGCCTTCAGTCTCCATAGCTACCAAGAGAGAGTACAGCTTGTATGGGAAGAGGGACAAAGTCAATTAAGTTTTTCATGGTGGGGTCACAGTGTGAACTAAACGAGTCCACAGACTTTTAAAGGTCTGCTCTTTAATGAAGTCTTCCTTCAGAGATGCTGGAAATTAACCTAACGAGACTGCTCTAATCTTGTTAGCTCATCTGCATTTTAAGGTATAATAATATCACTTACTTGTTTTTCATTATTAAAATGTTTTGATTTGAAAGTCAGTACAGACAGTGCCTATTCAAAAGCTGACTCATCTCTTCTCATTAAAGGTAAGTGAATGGAGAGAGAATAAATTGCTTTTCTAGCAGCAACAACAGAGTTCTGAAATCTAGGTCACATTAAAGAACCGTCTTAAATACAGGCTTTGGACACTGAATTGTCTTTTTCCTTGCTGCAAACACTGGGAATAACATACATGTTCAATCACCGATAAATTAGCTAGCAGATTGTTAATAATTGATGCTTTAAATACATTTTTTTATTTGATCAGGCTATAAAATTATTCCATCCTTATTAGCTTCACCTTTTATCTAGCTTCTCTGCTTGTACATAATTGCAAGTTGTAACGTTCCAATTCTTGGACATCATATTAAAAAAGTGGGGTCTAATTTGTAGGTCCTCTAACAATACCCGCAAGTAAGACCAGTTAGGTGAAAACAATGTCATTCCTCACTCACATTCAGCAAATCGTGGGTTTAGTCCAAGTAAGGAGAGTTCAGGGATAATTCAGGATTTAAAACCCATTTGTAAACGGACATTTCTTTGAAATGTCATTGAAAAACAGGATTAGAATTTTGTCAGAGCTTGCCTAACTGGATCAAGTGTTTGAAATAAATAGGGTGTAATTCAATAAAGACAAAAGCAAAGTACTACCCTAGGTGTGAATAATCAGCTGCACAAAAGCAAGCGGGGTATGTCTAGCTAGCCTTTGGTTCAGAAGAAAAGGCTCTGGAAGTACAGGAAAGCCCAAACTTCACATGAATCAGTAACATGAAGCGATCAGGGAAAGGGAACACCATCTGGGGATATAAGAGCTGGCGTGCCATATTTTACAGCAAACAAACTTATTATTCCATTTTTGTCTCCCACAGGAAGGTCTCGGCTACAGAACTCGGTACAATTCTGATGAATGGGGGAGAATTCAGAGAAATACAAGAGTGATGGAATGGCTAGAAGACATACTCTGTCAGGAAAAAATGAGCTAACTGGTATCAGTTTATTTTCAGGAACACAAAGCAGAGTGGAGACAGGATATGGTCTTCAAATACGTTAAAAGCTGCCACAAAGAGGAAAATAGTAGGGTGTTTTCAGTAACTATAGGGATGAAGACAAGTAATAATGGGCTTAAACTGCAATGAGGAGGATTTTGGCCAAAGCAAAAACTTTTTAATGGCAAAGATAATTAAGGATGGGACTAGTTAGCCTACAGAAGCTGTGGAATATGCTAGACAAACAGCTGTTTGGATTAATATAGATACAATCCATGTTGCTGGAGGCAGGTGGATGCACTACCTAATTGCTGGAGGACCCTGCTAGCTTTGCTTGTCTTCTTCCAAGTATTTATTATAAAACCAAACCAATCCTGGCCAAAGAAACAGGCTTTATAGTATGGTTTTTTTAGGCTTGTCCGATAGCAGCTGAAGTCACACCCCAATAATAATACTAAAACCAAACCAAAACAACAACAAAACAGCTAAAGGTGAAACTGTGAAAGTGTTCTTGCTGTTTACTACCTTCCTAATGAACTATTTGACCTTGATTTGGCTTCACTGGCCTTATTTATCTAGCATTATAGGCACTGTGTTTAAGTACAAGTATGCACTTAAATACTGCTATTTCAGTAGTGATGCTGCTATAGCTCAGTGGTCTCAAATTGTTTTGAGTCAGGCATCACCACCCACTCTCAGAAATTCTCATAGATTACCATAATGAACCTTGTAATTGAAAAGAATGTAAAAGCACTAAGTTTCTGTAGACAAGCTGTAAATCATTTTTAAGACTTTTGTGGTTCACTGGCTGTTGACAAACTACAGCTTGGAAACCACAGCTATAATTTTAAATTATTTTGAAATATGTGGATAACCATGTGTTAAAACTTTAATTCGGATCAAGTGCACAGCACTGAAACATAGCATCAAACACATAGTACTAAAATATAGCAATTACAATAAAAAAGGCAAGAAACCAAAACCAGCAAAACTTTTCCAGGAAACAGTACCGGCGCCTATGCTGACGGTCTCTACTCTGAAGTCTGTGCTTCCTCATTAGCCGTTTTCCTTTCCTAATGAAGCCTTTAAGAGGGTAAGACAGTGTAAAGGTGCTACTTGACACTGTTCCACAGTCAAGGCACCAGCTCACATTTTTGTTCAATGAAAATGCGCTGCAGAAATATAACATACCGTAATGACAAAACAGCAACAAAGTATTTTTATAAATCCCTAACAAACCTGACAGTTATCTAAGAATGCAGAAGGATATTATCTATATTGTAATAGATTCTAGTAATAGTAGGTTACTCGCCAGGAAGAAATATCGATATGACACCCGGTCAGAAAAAAAAATAAAAATCACTTATTTAACTCAGGAGACTTCTGTTAAATCCTTGCCTTTTTTTCTTACTGCCTTTGAATGAGCAAGTCAGCTGCTTCACGGCTCAAATTCCTCCTTAAAATGGGGATAACAACTTTAATCAAGATGTACAAATTATGGAAATAAAGCAGATCATATTAGATTTACAGACTGAAGAATGGACTTCTCTCACAGGTCTCATGCTCCATTTTAATTTTATATCCATGCACGCTCATTTTAATTTAATTTAAATTGGAAATATTTAAAAAATTGTACATTATTACATTTCTCAAGTGGAACACTTCCTTTCTGTTGCATGAAACATTCTTGGATAGATTTTCCTTTTGGAATTACAGTTCTTGAACACTGTCAAAATTAAAACTCTTTATTCTTATTTATCATGCAGGCAAAATTGGAAATTTAAATGATTTGCAGAAAATTAACAATCTTGCTGCAGTAAATGGTTATGTAGAATAAGCTTTTGAATTCTAGACTGTGTCCTTGTAAAATTGTATTAAAAATGCTTGGATTTTTTTTTCTGAGAATTATAGAAGCCATTTTGCCTGTTATGCAACTTTGAATTTTAATTTTTTTGAAAGCACATAAGTTGTTCACCTTTGGGCTTCTCACTGTGATCTGACTGGCAGTGTATCTAAGGAGTTGCTGATAAGGTATCATTTTTTTTATGAAACAGTCTCATTTCCAGAACTAGGCAAAAATTCAACAATGTCTATATTACAGGGCAAAATGGATCCACTTCTCATCTCATGTGCATTTGATGTTACGTATCAGAACCATTAAAATTAAGTCAAGGGTTATTTTCAGCTTACATCACTGAAGATGTAAAAGGAAAATTACTAAGTTTTATTTCAATTCCCAAACTATATTCCTGTGTTGCACTAGCAAAGGTTTCAGATCAGCAAAGAAAGAGGAGTACTCTGCAATTTAATAAATAATAACACTAAAATTTCTTGCTACCTTAAGTTTAATTTTTGGACAAACTATTGGTTTGCATAGTAGCCCCTGTTTCTGCATAGCGCCACTCACTCCCAAGGTGAGGTTGATAGCAGGGGTCTCCAGTCAGAGCACATGCTGAACTGGAAGACAACTGCTCCTTGTGCCTATAAAGCTTTCCGTTGAGCTGAGGTGGACACCAGAAAACCACTGCCCCACAGAAAGTAAATCAGGTGATGCATTCGGCAGCAGCATGAAGCTCCTGTCTGGCTCTATCTTGTCTTGTTATATGTTGTCTTTACAAGATAAGACTGAGCATGAAACAAGAAAATAACTAAATTCCGAATTCAAGACAAACTGGGAGATGCTTCTGCTACATAAGGAAGAGGTTTTCTGTCTCATGTTGCCTTCAGAACTGAGTGGAGGCCAGGAAGACATGCTACAGGCACACCTACTCCCGTTCTCGTGTAAGGAAAGATGGATTTTGGAGCATTGTTCTTGAGAAGCTGTCAACATTTGGTATAATGCCATGATGCTACATGAGGAATACAGTGCCAATATTCTGTGGCAAAAGACAGCAGTCTCCATGAGCTCAAAATTCAGCATGATTCTGTAAGTAGAAGGAGACACTGATGATCAGCTCACATTCCAAAATTACCAATATGATTCTGGGATTTATCTTTTTCTTAAATGCCAACTCAGAAAAGATTCAACAGTAAAAAGTTCATTTCATAACTTAATATTATTAATTTCTACAAGAATGAAATTACCCTCCCATTAAATATTTTTGTTTTGAGGAAAGATTCTTCAACCTTCAGGGACTAGTAAAACTCAAAGTTTCCACTAGATAAAACTGTTGATAAATTCTCTTTTGGGAAAACTCACCTCTTTTGTTATTGTTGTTGAAAGTTTCAAAGGAACAATACACTTTAATTTCACCAAATTAATATTTTCTAATGGAAATACTGTGTCAGAAAATGTTTCATTGACGAATATAACCGCTTTATCTTTAAAGCATACAGCACTGATTTTAAGATATATTTTGTTTGCTAGTCTAAAAACTATTAAAAAGGGGAGCTGTACAGATGTGTTCAGGATATATATTGTATAATTTAATAAGTCTCTTCTATTTCTGATTTCGCTAATTCACTGAAATATTTATGGCCTTGCCAGAATGATGAATACACAGAGTTATCTCTTTAGTTATCATTATGCTGCTCCTTCCAAGCAGCTCTTCCAGTAAGGAAGAATAAGTACATTTCTAGTTTATTAGCTGAAAGAGCATTAAAGGTATGCTATCCTCCCAATGCAGAACTACGCCCACAAAGATGATCTTGCAAGAAATAATTTTCTCTTTCTGATACTAAAAATATGAAAGGACACAGCAGCCTGAGTTTCAGCAAATGCCAGCAATCAGACAGGATTCTTGGGGTCAACAGAGGACTCGTATTTTGATACTCAGTCTCTGCAAATGCATCTTTAACATCACTAGCCTAATTAACAGAAGTCAAGTCATCCAGGGTATGCCTACCCATGTTACAATTACATCTGGGTTTTGATGTACAGACATAAAGCAAAAAGGGCTGGGGGGGGACAGCCCATGCTTACATGCTAGGTTTTTCAGAACTCTCCCAGTGAACTACAGCCAATTATCTGTACAAAACTATAGCACTATTGTATCTTTAATTTCAGAAACAGTAATGATGTATATGCCATTAATTCTGTTGCAACAAACAAACACACCAGGGCTGCAACAAATAAATAAAATGAATGCGAATACTTAACAATATTAGCTCTTCTCAAAATAGCAAAATTATTATTTATGGAGACTTGCTACTCCACCTTATAAATTTGTTCCACCCAAACTGTCAAAAGAACGGGAAGGGACAACTAACAATTTGCCGAATATGGAATGGTGTTGGCAATTGACCATAATATAGTTAAAAAAAACTACACTGAAGAACGGGATAGATTCCATATTTCGGCTTTTAATGCCTGAGATGTATGACTTTGTCTGTGGTCCAAAAATCAAAAGCAACTTAACTACCAAGAGAACAAGCATGAATGGGTGCTGACCTCCAGCAGTTTCCATTGTCTTCTTTTTATAGGTACAGCACACAAGGAGAATGAATGCAAAAACCGGGCAACTGAACTTCTGCAGGATCTTCATAAGCAAATGTACAGTGACTACTGTGACTAGCAAGATCAGTGTCAGTAAGGTAAGTAGGATTTTTGGAAGCTATGTTAATTTGGAGACTGTTTTAGTGAACTTCAGCGTGATTGCCATGTGTCAGATCCCAGGCTGACAACAGATTAAAGGAACACGATGGGGGAAAAGTAGTTCAAGATGCACTGCTTGAGTTCCTGCTGAGCGGAGAAGCAAGCTTCATAGAACTTAATGGATACTGATGACTAGGATTATAGCAGCAAGAGCAAGACAGTATTTTTGGATAGAAATTTCAGAGGCAGAGTGAGGAAATTAGCAGTCAAAATACTTGAAAGCTGCATTATGCTACTGCACATTTCAAAATGCCGATTGCCTGCTATTTTGTGAGGACATAAATATGTTCCAGGGTTAATCAGATTTTTGCCATTACCAGTACCAAGTGTATTTCTCTTCTAATTTTATAACAGAAAAGAAGAAAATGCTTTCTCAATTCTTTTTAGCGTTATTTGAACCATATGGACTACTAAGTGCAGCCAGCAACTACTTTTAAATGCTACAGTTCTTCCACTGAGGCATTATTATCCTTTATATGATGAAAATAATTTTCTTTATGTCCTTGGGAGATGCTTGTATTCTACAAAGCAGAAAGGCCTTTCGAGACTTAGTTTCTAAAAATAGCTTACAGTCTTTCAAGAAGATGAGGAATGGGTCTTTCAAGGGATGAGCTTGATTAGTCTGTTTATTACTTTCTTTTTTGCATTTATGGATCTTGAGGATCTGTAGTAGTAAGCACTGGAGAACGAGTTGTTTTTCTTAAACAGGTTCTCATTTGAAGAGTCGCCAAACTGATTTCACAGAGCTGTCATTCAGCCTACAAAGCTCAAAACTGATCTGCAGCATTATCACATGGCAATACGTACTTGGGGATTTTTCAGGAATACACTGAACTTCTTTAAACCTCTTCCCTCAGGCAAAAAGTCACGCTATTACGGAGGAAGAGGACAGTTTGTGTGGCTAATTCATAAATATGTCATTTTGACCTGGTTGTCAAGGGAAGCAGTTTTCTTTTCGAAGAACACTCCAGAACCTTGTCTTAGTACCTAGACTTTGTTTTACATGTACTGTGAATGAATCAAAAAGGTATTTTGGTTAGGGCTCCTTCACGTTGTACAAAATGAAGCAAATAATGAAAGAGAAGTTCTATTTAGAAAGTAAAACATATCATGATGGTTGCCCAGCTATAAATTTTATCCATTCAGCAATCTGAAAAATATTAACTCCAATTCTCTAAGAATTCATTAACAAGTTATGATGTTAGGACATCTTTCCTGAAAAAAGGAAAATCTTCAGTCTGCAATGTAACATCTATTCTACTTTTTTCTTTGATGTATGGTATTTCTGAAAGGCTACATACACAAAAGCCCCTTTCTTGACAGCCCATCTGCAAGAAAACTGAAGATCACATGGGAAACATTTTGCGAGAATCTGCTGTAGAGGACTGCAGACAGAATGCTATTAAATAGTTACTTTGCCTTAACTACTTTTTCTTTTTTTTTTTGAGAGAGAAAGCGAGCGAGGTTTCAAGCTTTAATCTCATACACAAGCTCGTCAGAGCCCAAATCTATCTGTAATACTCTCCAAATCAGAATGAACTCAGAAGGATGACGTTCAATCTTTAAATCCTTCTCTGCAGAGCTATTTTTAACCCTCAGGTTCACAAAATGGATCCCTGCTGTGGCTCCAGAGCTTTCTAATGTGTATTCTACCTATTATGTTTGCCACAGCCACATGTTAGAATTCAGCTGCATTTAGAACTAGAAGGTTTCCTTGCACGATTTCCTGTGCAGTGTGATAGAAACAACTCAATGTGACAGAACTCTACCACTGTCACTGGTGGAAAATCAATTATCTCCTCTTCTGGCCACTGTTACTCTTTTCACTTCCACCAGCAACTCTAATTCTAACCTTCTGGATATTTCTGAACAATTTTTTTATCTTCTTATTTTGCTTTCTTCTCCACAGAGTGATGTAATAAATAAGTGTTGCATAAATAATGTCAAATAAAACATTTTTCATATCTTGAAACATTTCCTCAACAACTATATTTATTTTGTCCCTTTCTAAATTAATTCCCAAACAATGTAAAAAGGATATTCAAACCTTTGATACAATTACTGTCAACCAAAATGCACCAGCTTTCCAAGAACTCCTGTAATGTGTCAGGCCATTGCTGTTTTATATTTACAAATTAATCCATCTAAGCTGGATTAGAACCGACACGCCTGCTTAACTATAGGTAAATACAATCAAAATATACAATCATTTTGACGATCTGAATTGGGAATCTTATAATAAGCCACAGTTGTTTCTTAGATTTCTGACTGCATGCAGTTTATTACAGTAATTGCTCATGAACTAGTGTAATTTTTACAAATGGGAAGAGATTTATGTTATTGACCTGAGGATATACATGTATCTCCAAATGAACCTGCAGGCTACGTTCACTCCCTACAGCAATAAAATCTTCATTAAGACACTTTGATATATGTTCATGTAAATTCAGCAGAACAACGTTGTGTAAACATTCTGGTATGAAAACAGACCATTACAGTCAGGAAATTCTGCTAGTTTTACATGATTCTGGAAATCTTCATATTCCTCATTTCGGCATTAATTTTCTGCTTAAAGTTTTCCAGGAAAAAAATGCACCCTGGAATAATTTTTTATTCTAATTATAGTTTGATGAGGGTGCATACTGAGCTGACACCAAACCTGCACTCTATGAGTGATGTATTTTTCCAGTTCACATCCAATTTTAAATAAAAATATCTATCTCCTTTCCTAATGAACTGATACTAGATTTCAAAGGTCTGGAGGATTTGTTTCCTCAAGGGCATTTCCTGACTTCAAAACTCACTTTTAAAAATCCTTAACAATAATGCTCTGATTTTCTAAGAATTTGGAGAAATCTTCTCATTCTGATGCATCCTTCGTATATTGGAAGAAGGATCTGTATCTGTGTGGTTTGAGATACTGAGCTATTAAAGCTTATATTCCAAAATCCTGTTGACTTAGACTGCATTCACTGCTTTTGTTTAAAGCCCATCAAGGTCAATGGAAATATTCCCACCAATGAGTTTCTATGAGTTTCAGGTGATGTCTTTTGAGACCAGGAAACCCAAATCTCTAGAGTCCCACATGATGGTTACTTCTGACTTCTTTCTCCTAATGTTTAAATCAAAATGACCTTGAACTACAGAAAGTCCTCGGTATATTGGTTTTGGAAGAGTGATGAATGCTATTAAAAGAATCAAATTTTAATATTTGGTTTAAATATTACACTTCCATTTTTCCTTTCATGAGGCCTTTGTTAGATAAAAGCCTGTTGGTGAACCATGCAAAAAGCAAGAGAAACAGAAGAATAAAAGTAAAAAAAAAAATTGAATCCACTGAGAAATCTCTAAATGATTTGCTTCATGGCAGCAAATCACTGAAGTCTCCAGTACCATCCGTTGGCTTTCCTGTACTCTGCAACAGGTGACTAATTTCAGTTTGCATAGAACTTATCACTTGCCCAGTCAACCTTTGTAAAATGGGATGAAACGTATTGTGTATCTCTGAATTACTAGGTCTTTTCAGAAATCTGCCTACTCCCAGATTAAACCTCAGAAGAATAAATATTTTCTTAATTTATTAAACCACTGTACTCTTATTAAAAGGTAGTAAAAGAATAGTAAAAGAGGAACAAAACTCCTCCCTCTGGCTTAATAGAAACAGAAGAAATTTTCAACTGACAGTTAACAAAACAACATACACTCTATCAGACATAGCGTAAGGAAATACTAATGCATTTTCCTGGAAGAATATTTATGATCCAAAAATATTCTGTGACTTCGTTATAATTCAAGGCACAGTTTGTTACAAAGATTTAATTCATTTACTTTTTTGTTCTTCTTCTATATATTTTCTGCAGAAGTCCCACTATTATTTATTCCACAACCTTCAGTGAATTGGAAAACATACCAAATTTACTTAAATAAGGACATTATTATTACTACACCCATTTGACACTGATCAAATGCATGCAATAAACTATCCTGCTATATCTGCTTAAAGTTAAGGAGGAAACGCACTTACTGTTTTAAGGGCATTAATAGGGAAAACCACTTCCAGCTCTAGACAGATACTAGCTTTTCCTCATTCTGCAGTACTTCTTAGGAAGTACTGACTAAATCTTAAGCAGCCAGAATTAAGGCAGCTCTGCAATCTTGGAATGAAACGAATAACATAGCGAACAAATTCTACTAGGTGAAGCACACAACAAGAAAGTTGCCAAGCCACCATATAAAAACAGTCACAGAATCATAGAATGGTTTGGGTTGGAAGGGACCTTAAAGGTCATCCATCTAGCTCCAACCCCTCTGCAGTGGGCAGGGACACCTCCCACTAGACCAGGTTACTCAAAGCCCCGTCCAGCCTGGCCAGTCCAACTGTAAGAGAAGGCTCTGACTGTGGGTAGGGCAAGTTTAGGTTATGGTAAGGGTCAGAGTTAGAAAAACAAAGGGGATAGCCCTTATCAGCAGCAGCTCTTTTCCTGCGTTTGTAGGTCTTCTACCATTCTGAAAGACACAGGACCCTGGACCTCTTACCTATACCACCGCCCGAACCCAATCCAAGCAGAACCTCTACTCAGGATCCTTTTTCCACATTTGGAAAAAAAACCCCACATGGTGACTCCTGAAACGCATTACTCGCAATTAGCAAGCAAGATGCTAAAGCGACAACATTTGATGGAAGAAAGGAAGCATTTATGCGTGCGTATACATGCAGACACGCACACAAGGATGCACACACTCACTCACAGTCTACTTCCAAAATGGCACGGACAGACTTGGCAAGGTCTCTGGCTTCTGCGGCAAGAGCTGTTGTGACAGTAGGTCCAACCCTTCCCAGCCGTGCAAGAAGTGCTTTAGTAGACAATGTTGTTCTTCTGTCACTAAGAGAGCAGAAAACAGTAAGCGTTTATTTGTAACATTATAAAATAAAACGTTACATTTAGTAAAGTAAATTTCTGTTTCTAGATTGGTTTTGGTCTTACTGTATGAACAAAAAAGATTCATGCAACCAGATTGATGAGTTTGCCTTAGAAGCAGTTCTGTCTGTACAATAAAGGTATTAGGAAAGTTCAATTCAATAACCATTCATGTCTCAAAATCTAGTGTCAAAAAGTCAGTGGCTGTCAGGAAAGCAACTTACTTAGAAGTAATTTTCATATTAGCATTTAAGAAGGGACACTGCTTTAGGGGACCCAATTCTTATCTTCTGTTACTGAGTCAGTCTGTCACCTTAGCTTTGTGTTTTGTGCTTTAATCCATTTACTAAAATAAAGTCTACAAACTTTATAAAATGTGCAACATCACTCTTGTGCAGTGCCAATGGGAACTGCATTTAATTGATTAGGATTAGCATATGAGAACACAGACATCTACAATATAATAGTTGATTTGATCCTGCAGATTTTTTTAAAATAAAGTTCCAGCTAATGTCACTTAAATACATTTGATTTTCTTGAGAGCTTTACTGAAAAAGATGGCAGAACAGAAACCAAACTTTACTGTTACATAAATATTAATGGAACACATAAATATTAATGGAACAACCTATATATCTGGGATATATAGGCACAATCATGCCGATATTCTGAAGGACCAGAGGCTGCTCTAAATCTTGTTGAATATTCCTAGGTGCCTTTTTAAACAAGAAAAGTAATAAAACTTAAATGGATATACATGTTATCAATTTATTTATATGCTACTGGATTAATGATGATGCAGAACCGCTTGGGCAAATCTAAAAAACGATAGAAAAAAAATTAGAACGCGCTGTTAAAGTTCCTTGCAATTTTAATTGATCCTTAGCACATTATAATTACTTTATGAAAACATCCAGACAACCATAGCTATGTAATTACTATCTCTTTTAATTTAATTCTGAGTTTTTTTAAATGAAGCCGTATCCTGAAAGCCTAATTTATAATTCATGCCATTCCCCCTCCTCCAATAAAATGACACTCAGAAACATACAGTAAAAAATATAGGAAAAATAGTACAAGACAGTTTTTGGAGACTTTGAAACAATATTGGAGTTTTTAAATATTAATATTGCCATTTAAATATTACTAACTATGCCATTGCATTACCTTAAAACTGTTGAGGAAGTAGAGTTATCTGAAAGTATTTCATGCACAACCTGTTGGCCATAGTCAAGAAGTTAACAGTTTATAAATCAACACAGTCAAAAAGTTAATACCTTATAATTCAATGTTTTATTTAGGTGCTGGCAATTTGATTTGTAATTAGAGTCTAGTCTCTCCCAGCTAGAAGTGTAAAAGTAAAAACCAAAATACTATAACCCCTTTAAATGAAATAAATATCATGAAATCACTGGTTTTGTTTCATAACATTTCCAAATACCATCAAATGTTACATTTTCTGCCTTTTTCCTCTGGGGAATTTAACAGAAATTGATGTAAGTTTGTGAAAATTAGGTGAAAAAAATTATCTGATCAGCTTCATTTGTTTAGTGTATAGCAAGCCATAAAGATTAAGTAAATTCCTACATGGGTGTGTACACTTATACACCATCTTTAGAAATGAAAGGCAAAGTTACCTCTACAAATTGCAGCAATTTTTCAGTAGCCACCTCAAAGGTCTTCCTAGCCGATTCTGATTTCCGCAGCTGGCAGTCAAGCACTGTAACTCTCTTTCTCAAGTCTTGGATGTTATCCTGGGCAAGACATTTTAAGGTTTTTATTCTAATAATTTTCTGCCATGGCTCACGCAGATACGTGGTGTGAACTGAAATAGATATCTGGTACATTTAACACACATTTTCTCTTCTACATTTCTGAAAAAAGTAGCTGCTCCTGAGGCAGGTATGCCTGAACTGCGTGTAAATCAGCTCCCAGACTGCAACAGACTTTGGAAAATGATATAAAGGTAAATTGAAATTGGCAGCTAACAACAGTCTTAGGGATAAAATTTAAGACAGTTTGAACTGATTCATGAATGGATCAAAAATACCAACCTGATGGTTACAGTATCTGTCAGCAGGGTGGCATAAATAGCCAGTATGTGAACGAACTCAAGTCCACTAGTTTGCATCTGTACATCGTTTGGCAAACGGAGTAATTATGGCATATCTTGGAGAAAATGACCCCCTAGGGTTTCTCTACATACACTTGTATAACCTATTGATCAGTGTTATGCATCCCTCTGTACTTCAGCTACAAAGAATGTGAGCCCCATTAGACCAAGTTCTGGATACTCAAGGTTTCAGCTTGAGTCCCTGGCACTGCTCGTGTGAGAGGACCACGAGTAAAGTCTTCACATGTATATGGGCACATTTGTTTAGCTAAGTTGTTTGCTGAACAGGAGATCTAGACCAAAATACTCTCCAAAATTAAGACAATATCGCTATCAATGAAAATAAACTTTTACATCACTGTAGGTGATCTTTTCTGAAAGCTCAGTATAAAACTTTTATGAAAAAACACCAAAACCCACTTATTATCTTTACTTGAAGCAAATGAGTACACACATTTATTTGTGTACACTGTACAAAGCAGCAGAATCATGATCACTCTGAATGTCAAAGAATCTGTTGATTAAAACACTGTTCTTTGGTAATCTCACTACTAAGAGTGGGCTTTGGTAAGCCCACTACTGAAGGAGCTGGTAAGCCCTCAGAGGGATCTTACTCTTTTCCATTAAAAAGAGTATACTACAGAGCTGGTACCTACTTCATACTGCTGCTTTTGAGTAAGAAACACAGAGAATCAAATCTCAACTCAGATTTTTGAATGCTCACCCGGAATTTCAGGAATTCAAGCTAGCACCTCAGAAACAAATCTCTTAGAAAGCAACCCACACGCTCTGAATTTCTTAAAATTTTGATATTTATTCAAGTCCTAGAAAACAAACCGTGCTTCAAAAATACCTGACATAAAAGATGGGGCATCTCACCCAGATGTTCAGAAAGAAGACCTTCTAGAGTGTGATTTGTCACATCACACACTCTCACAAGCAGATGAGAGGAATTCCTCCCTGGGAGCTACGTGTACTTGCTATGTTGCTTCTTTGCAGATTTCTGTACCATAGACCTCGGTTTTACCTTTTAATACTTTTTAATATTGAATTAATTCTCACTATGAAATAAAGCAACATTTCAGTAGGTTTTCTTCATCAATTCATACGCACATCCATTTCTCATGAGTAAAATAAGGTAAGCACACAAATGCCAACCTGCTTGCACATGTTCAAACTGCGTGTAGAAAATGGATCTGCAGTTACGGGGAAAAAATTCAAGAGTGCCTCAAATATTTTATTTCTTTGCATGTTTTCAAATGCCTCACTGGAGATGAAGTGGTTTTAAAACATGAGGCTCAATTGAAAAAAAAAAGGATACTGTTAGTAGCATTTAAATTATTACCTTGATTAAATCTAAATTTACTTAAAACAGTACTGGACTTTATATTGTTATTATTTGCGTAATGGAAACATAAAGATGAAGGCCATTTTTACATAAATACAAAAGCATACAAATAAACTTGTAGTCTTTAAAGACAATATATCTGCAGACCAAAAGCTATTCCGCTTTAATGCTTGAGATGTGCCATTTTGACCTATGACCCACATATGCTTCTAGCTCCTATTTTTCCAGCCCAAAAATATCTGGATAAAGGAAGACTCACACACTTCACATTACCCCCTTCACTACACATCATTCCAGTTATTGAATAATACAAGACAAACAGTGACCTACTTTAGAAAAGCAGATGAAAAGAAAATGAAAACAAGATACATGACAACAGCAAGGAAACCATGGTAACTACAACAGGCGACTGCTTTGCTTACTTTATTTTGGCCAGAATGATCAGTGAGCTGAGCCTTCAGCTCTACAATTTCAGCTTCTAATAGGTGAATTACTTCTTCATAGTCCATCTCCATTCCACGAGCCTGCCTTTGTGCAGCTTCTGCAAGGTGAATCCTACTTCGCAGGGCTCTTGTCTCTTCTACAGCTGCCTTGGCTTCCTACAGATGATAGGATTTAATGGAAAAGTTACAATTCCAGCTCACAAAGAAGTACAGATTTAGCTCAAAATTACTGCAGTTGGCGTTAGGGCTACCTTTTAGTATTCATGGTTAGATGGTTCAATTGCTAATTTTTAAGTGTACAATGTTCATACAGAGAGCAGATATTTACAGAGAGAGATAACTTTCCTAATAAATTAAGTCATGACTTCTATGATTACTGTACATCTAATTGAATGAAAGGTTTTATAGAAATGCACCTGGTGCTGTTAATTTGCCCCACCACTTCCGTGCTAAAAAAGTACTTCAATGAGATGGTATTTCATTTTACTATTATTGCCTGAATTCACACAATTTAGAGTTCGCACATCTTGTAGATGGACTTCTAACACAAGTATTCAGTTGAGATTGTTCTCAAAATAAGTGCTGCTTTTTATCTTTCTGCCTAGTTCCTGCTCTTGCATCGTTACCCTGTATTATCACTGAAGAGTGTTATTATAAAATTTATATATAAATAATGAATAGAAAACAGAAAATTAGAAACTGTTGGCTTTTAATTCAGCCAAAGTAATCCCTACATGTTGTCAAATCTGATTTAGAGAAGGATATGGCTCATTTAATTTTACTACTGAGTATTAATTCAAGTTAAGTTTGATTTGTAAATTTTATAAGCCAAAGTAAAGGTCTGGACAACAGATGAGTTTACACTAGGAAAAAACAAACAAGCTGCTCATCAAAAAATGTAGATGTACAGGCTCACTGGCACCAAGAGCAGTAAACTATCTTCCCCCTTCACTTTTTATTAACCTGTGGAAAAATTCACTTTATATGAATTTCTTGAATCATGAAAGTTGTAAGCTTCAAATGTACTAATTCACAGAGTTTGAAATTCTTTGTATAAATTCCTCAGCTAAGGATACTTAGGTGAATATCCTATTCCTAGTTTATCTATCGTATTGTATTATTGCAACTATATCCTGGTTGGGAATAGGACCAGAGGGGAAACAGGTAGGGGTAGAGAAGAAACAGACACTAAGAATCTGTAATAAGTAGGAAATAATATTCTAGAAACTAGACTTCAAATCACTTTTTCTGAAAAACCCAAATGACCAAATCTTCCAATTTTTGTGGAAGAAATGTCATATAATATTTAACAGGTGTCACAATATTAACGTCTAGAGAGGTCAGTTAAGCTTACAAAGGCAGATTTAATTCTATTATTTCCTAACTTAGAAGCATTTGTTCTGTGCAATCAATATTCTTCAAGTCAGGTTTTCCTATGATTTTTCACAATGTTCTCTCTGTAAAACGATCTACCAATCTCAGTTTCAGATTACTTTTAACCTGTACACTTTTAGCCTTAATAAGTAATATGTATTTATTTGAGGCCATAAGTAAACTAATCGCAATGACATATATAGGACATAATCTTTCTCATATTTATAATGGTTTTGCAATATAATACCAATTTGGATGATTGCCAAGGACATTCTGGTCTCTTAGAAAATAAAGCACTAGAAGAAGTAAACACACATGTAGCAAACAGCAACATCATTAGTAAATACAGATGACATTAATGTTAAATAGGTTAGAGGTTTCTGTTATAGGAACACAAGTGATAAGAGACAGATTTAAATAACCTTTAATTTGACAGCAAGTGTAATGATTTTTATTTTTTTTTCTTTTGGAAGCCCAAAGCATTAGATGAGACTATTCTACATGATGATCATCTCCAGCTGGAAACACAGACTATTCAAAAGCCTATTGCCGCACGTTCATTTTACAGTTGTCTGCACAGCGTTAAAAGCAGTGCGAGGGGCCATTACTGAAAGCATTCACCGAAACACCACCACCACAAGCCACCCCTCCTGAAAGCTGCTCATAGCAGTTCTTTTTCCTACAAACAATTCAGAGAACACAGGAGCCTCTAAGAAGCTATGAATCTACAGAAGCAGAGATTAAAATTACTGCCTCTGTAGAGGGCATTTTCTTGCCACTGAAAGAAAGAGTGGGGCTCAGCAGCAAGAAAAGCTGAGCCCTCCTGATACAAAGGATGATTCGGTAGCCTTCAGTAGCAAAGGTATCCCTCTGTAACAGGCTGGAGGTGGGAAGATAAATGGAGATAAATGAAAAGATGCTCTGATGTTAAGTTTCACTAATATAATTGAACACAGAGGCCTTGACAAAGGGTGGCATCTTCAAAATGCACACATAGGAATTATTCAAGTAAACCGACATCAGAAAAGTCATGGGAAAATTGCTAAAACAAAAAAGGAGGTCTTCATTTTGAAATAAGACCTCCTTGAAATAAAGGTTTAATCTCTATATAATCCAGAATTGCCTTTACTCCTTCATTGTTTTTTCAGAAACCCAATTGTTGAATATTAATTTCTCTATAATAGCAGACTAAGTATGACCAGATTTCAACAGTGAAAGACCTAAAGGAATAATTAACGAACAATGGATTCTTACATTACAATGAAACGATTATCCACACTACAACTGAATTAGCAAAATTTTCTGACAAACCAGAGCTGTTTGCTAGAGCAGGGAGGCACAAAGGGAACCGATACCATCAGGTTTCCCAGTTCTACAGTTACTGAAGCTGGCACTGCGGTGACTTGGTGGGTTCTCTTACTTATGCAGGTGAGGGACCCACCAGTGAAGAACAGATGGATTACAGAATGCTTCAGCAACATTTTCTCTTGTCCCATTCAATTGCTGGTATGAAGGAAGATGCAACAGAAATGGCATCTGCAGCTGCTAATATTTCATCTACATAAATGCTTGATGGGACCATTTGTCTTAATCTGGTGAGAAGCCACTACAACAAATAAGAAACTGCAGGCTGGAGGAGAGCAACTGAATCCTTCCCGAATCAATTTGAAGGTACAGGTTTCTTTCAAAGCCAGGTTCTATTTCTTCCTGGGATAAATTCAAGTGTCAGGAGAAGGTTTTATCCGAATAATATTTCAGCCACCACAAACATTGGAACAAAGTATTCTTTTAAACTACACAAAAAATTATAGTTACTCTTCAATTATGTTTATTAATTTTACAAAAAATTGTATGCTGAAAACATCCTTTAAAGGAACTTTGAGTATCTTTACTATATATTAAAATAAAAAAGCTAATGAAATAAAAATAAACCAAATACTTCTTTCAGGAAGAGTGAAATAAATTATATACTGCTTCCAAAATAGCAGCCATTCAAGTCCTAGTCTTCAAAGTGCCTCTTTTCCCCTTAGAAAACACAAGCATAGAACAGGCAATCCTAGCCCTATGAAACACAAGTCCAGCAGTATGGGATACCACAAACAGTGTTACGACCTTTCACATTTGCTATGTTTAGCCGAGATGCTTCAGCTGGCAAGAACTGCATAAAAAGAGATCATTCAGGTTGGTAGGACTCAGGACTTTCAGGCAGCACAGAATACAGTCGGACTCGTCCAGGAAGATAAAAGACACCATTACACATTTCACATTCACGGTGTTGACAAGACTTCAGGTACTCAAAAGTGCCTTTCTGTTTTATGCCAATTTCAGCTTCCATACGATTTCAAGGAAGACCTAAAGATAGTGCTATATCACAATCTCAAAGTAAAAATATGTCAATTAATATATTTTAATTGCCATAGACCAATATTAGAAAATAATTACTACCTAATTTCAAATTTAGCAATATTTCTAATCTTAAGAGTTTGTTTATCCTGTTAGCTACCGATTCAAGCACCACTAATGAATGGGTACTAACAAAATGTGTCCATTAACCAGAATATTTGTACGCCTGTTCTAATTAAGCTGTATTCTCTGCAATTCACAATTAGTAGACAATAGAAATGCCACAAAAGATGCTCCTATATATGACTGGTAGCCTGGATCCTCATTTTAAACCTTGTTTTTTGAGGAAAGCAGCGATTTAAAAAAAAAATTTAAAAAGTTTAAACTGAACTAGATTCAGAAGACGTTAAGCACATACTTAGGCTGGTTTGTTTGTTTACTTTTAATTGGGACATTAGGGCTCAATAATACACTCATTAACTC
>NW_009649952.1:119242-131519 GCF_000708025.1 Charadrius vociferus
TAGCCTATTTTTTTAAAACTTCGTATCACCATGAACCTCAGCGTCAACATTGGTTTTGAACTACAGAAATATATCTAAAACCCTTGAAAATGCACCAAGCATAAACAGAACTAAAATTTCCATTAAAAGCCTGCTTGTATCTCCTAAAATAGGTCACACAGTGCTGTAATTACATATAATTCATTATTTTTCTTTCATTTCACTTTTCAACAGCAGTTACTTAAAAAGCTTACTAGAAAATCAGAGTATTTATCCCCTGGAGGGCTGCACTGCAAAGCAGCCCTTCACCCTCACGTGACCGTACTGGGCAGAAAAATAGAAGTGCAAGGACCTCAGGCGGTAGAAAAAGGGCATTGCTGCCTCTTAGACCTTCTTGGACCATCTTTGTCCATGTCTACCTTCCCAATACAAGTATGTATGTGAATTGAAACTCTCGATGCTGAGGAGCGGGTGTCCACCCTGTTCGCATTCTGGGGTTTGTACTTTGTACTAGTTCAGCCTAGACCGATGTAATGAACATCTGCGCTAGGCTGGAGCAACACACTGAACGCCCATTAGCAAACGAGGTGTGCTACTGGAACATAGTTCCAGTTAAATTTTATCTGAAAGAGAATTGAATTTATTTCCCTGCTGTCCCACAGTCTACAGACAGCAACATCACAATATTAATGGAAAAATCTTTCAAGCAGTCTTCTTATATTCAAAGAATAAAAGGTGATAACGCAGGTGCTGAACAAATCTACACATACGAGCAAAAACATAAAACTAATCTTAATATAGCAGTACATGGAAAGATTTTTAAACTGTATCTTGCATTTTTACCTATGACATCTGATGGAACAGATAGCCATAAGAAACCTACACGGAATGCGTGTAGCAGCAAAGGAAAGGAGAAAGGTGGCCAGCTCATGGGAAGAAAAGACCTGACAGGATGGTGTTCAGTAGAAGCAGGAATCAGGAAAGTTGATTAGGTTTGAATCCAGGCCATAAATGACATGAGACTTACATCTAATTGGGAATTTCCTTTAAGAGACACAACAAGGCTAAATTTCATAAGAAACTCTGATTTCTTCTTTCATAATTATAGAAAAATATGGAGACAGAAACAAGACACTCCTCACAAAACACTACCATTTCTTTCCTGGTAAATATCACCTAGAATTGTCAAGTGCATCTATTTTTTCAGACTTAAAACTCTGTTTGACATATAAAGTAGCTAAAGTGAGGACTGTAGATTAGGCACAGTGTTGCCTAAGAACAGCAAAACCACGTCAAGAATACTTAAGACCAGAAAGGTACATTATTATCCAACTTAGCCGATGCAGCTTGTCTTATGGTTCCTACCTCAATTCAACAGCAGAGAAGTATTATTGCTCTAAAAACTTAAGGATCAGTATTCTCCAATTCTAATCAAAAGCTTTGTAGTAACAGAACCACTTTGTGTTGAAATTGGTGTAAAAGTACAGTCTATATGAGCATCAAGAGAGAAAGTGTTCCCTTCCCCCTTCCACAAAAAACAGTAAAAAAAGAGAACAACTATATTTTTAAGAAAATTCAACTTACTTGCTTGACTATTTGTAGCTCCTCTGTTAACTGTTTCTGTAAGTTCACAGATTCAGACAATTTTTCCTGTTTAAAAAAAAAAAGGAAGAAATAATTAATAATTACATCTGAAAGAGATAGAGGTTTTATTCCTAAAACCCAACTAGCTCTTTCAAAACTACAGGTAGTACTACTTAACTTCTATCAATGTACTTACTGCCTTCTGTACAACTACTATATTTCTAGGCCATGGCATATGTCTGTTAATAAAGTTATATAATCAGAAACACACATATTTAAAGAGTTCTGGTGGAAATAAGAATCAACAGATTTTATAAAACCCGTGACAAAACCAAATTTTCATCTCTAAAACCTAGTTTTTCAGTGAATTCATTGATACTGTTTAAGTTTCTTGAGCATCTGAGGATTATTTACTGAACATTTCTGTGATATAAGTAAACTACACATTTTAAGTCTCGTTACCTAGCCACCTAGCAAATGAGCAGAATAAAGACATTTTTGTGGCTTTAACAGATTGCTGTACAACCTAATATTCACGTCAAGTTATTTTCAACATTGTATGTGTTACCATTCTTCCACTCAGAAACTTAGACCAGAAGCCTGTAGGTACACCACTTTCAGAAGGTTAAAAGTTCTAATGAAGTTGGTTGGTTGTTTTTTTTTTTAAAAGTGCTATAAAAGCATAAAGATTCAGACCAAGGGTATTTCTCACTCAATATAAAGTATTTGATCGTAGATTGCTAAGGGAGGAGTCTAAGAAATGAGGCAATTACAGATTGATCGTTGCCAGTTTTTGACAACGGCAATTTAGGGACTCATCGTATGATAAGTATTCACTACTTCAATGTTCAGTGTAAATTGCGTTCTTTCATTTCAGCACAAAGTTTTCAGAAGGAGAATCTTTGTGCACAGAATGAAGAACAAATCTTTGGGTATATATCCAATGTGTTCTTGTAATCTATAGCAAGAACAATTTTTTTTGGACCAGGAGGCAATTTGTAGAATTGCCTGTATCCTGGGATCAATTTTCCAAGAGAAAGAACAAGTTAGGAACGCTAAATACAGAACCAGAATTTTTTACCTTTTTTGTTGTCAAAAAAGAAATTCAGGAGCATAGGACCGTGGTTGTAATCCATATTGTATATAATAAATGGCTGTATATAATAAATATATTTGTTGCTTTAGGTCTTATGTATTTTGTAACGTCTGTGAAAATATGTGTTAATTTTGAAAACAGATTAATTGACCCTCCAGTTCTGATTTCTATCAAAAGTATTAGCACATGCTCAGACACTGCAGTTACTAGGATCACACATTTCTAAATAAAATTGCTATGCAAATCCGTCACTTCTCCAAATTCACTTTGTGAAATGACTGCTTAGTCTCATTTCTCTGTAAACCCAATTAAAAAATGTATTCAGTATAACAAATAAAATTCATGGTCTCCAGAAATACATTGTAAGCCTACAATCTTCAAACATAATTAGGACTGTTTGCTCTGCCTTTTTATTTATTCATCAAAAATTGCACATATGCTCAAAAAGAAGTTAGTCTCTTAAATAATTTAAAGCAAATAAAAATTAAGTATTACCTTTAATTTACTCACTTCTTTTAAAGCTTCATTTCTTTCTTTCCTAAGTCTTTCCATGTCATCCTCCAAAGAATCACAGGTCACAAACTGTGCATATTTAAGTAGGTAAGGTTAGAATGTATTGCTAACTGCATCTTTTGTAATCTTTAACATCTTATCTTAAAAGGTCGTGTTAATAAAATGAGAGGATAATCTTAATTTTAAAATAATTTAAAGCTCTGAAAATATTAAAAATGTTTAAGAAAATTCTGACCAACTTATCTTCAAAAGGAAAAATTATTTTTCCTGTTAAAAGGATTAATAAAAATATTTTTAAAGTACCAAGAATATAACACTAATAGCCCATTTCCTCCAGTATTTTAAATAATACATAATTTTATTTTACTATTCCTATGCTGCAAATGCTCTTTCTTCAAGTCAGCTTTAGAATAAAGTGATTTTCTTTGTAGCAGTAGTTCAGGTCACTGGGCCTAATACTTGTTTATCACTCACACTGGTAGTGGCAATATATATTCCATTGAGAAACCTCAGAAAATCACTGTTGTCCATACATATAACAAATCACAACACAACTACGTGAATTGCTTTCTGCAAAGTAGGTTGCTTTAAAAAGCTTTGCAGAAACTAGGTTATCTTAAAGAACACCCTGATACAGAGCTGTTCTAAACATCTGCCCAACATTTAGAGTCATCTTACATATAATAAGCTCTCCAATAATCTCCTCCCAACAGTTACACTGTACAGGCACACATTTTACCTTTGAATCCAGTAAGCTGGCAATTTCATTGACCCCAAATATTACAGATTTTTGGCCATCATCTGTTGCATTCAATTGCATAGAGAACAGATTCCTTGAAACTTCAACGAAATCTAAAAAAACAGTTTAGATTTTGTTGCTGCAGTCTACAAGTTCAGTTTAGTAGCAGCACCACTAGATGCAACACAACTACTAATACCACAATGTACGGCTATCCATTATAAATGCAGCATCTGCACTCCATAAGTTTTCTAAAAGAAAATATAATTCATCTACATTTTTGTCAGACACATCTCTCGGAACAGAAACATTTGATAAAGCTGGTAAAAATAAGAACAAAAATGTTCAAAACAGGTCTTGGGATGAAATACCCTTGAATCAAGTTGTGGCGGAAAAAAGAAAACAAAAGGCAGTAAGTGTGAAGTTCACCTTGAAAGTACCTGGTTACAGATACTCTGCATCTGGCAGATCCCTGTGAAAAATTAAAAGAAACCTGCACACCGGTTATAGACCTGCTTTTCCCAGTGAATTGACTTTACTAGAGGTGACACAGTGTCTCTGCAGGAAGAAGAGAAAAATTCATGGTGGCGCTCAGCTCATAGTTTCCTTTGCAGGTCCTTTAAACCCCTGGTAAAGACCTCGTAAAATTGATGTTGACCAAGTTGAAAGTTTTATATGCAAACAATAGAGCAATCTCAATCCGTGTGGCTTGGATTACCCATTCATTCTGAATGCATAAAAAAAAAAATATTTGCTATTGTATGAGAGACAAGTGGAACTATAAAGGTCAGTTTGTTTACACCACATAAAACCTGACAGAAGATCCAGTATCTTTCTTGATAATGTACTTGAAAAATCCAGTTTCTTTTTAGATGGATAAGTACAAGAAATTATTTTTCATATACTAGTGTTAGATGCTGGTTTTCATAAACTTTAGGAAAAGTGAAATTTCCATCAGTTTTAGCATCAGAACTATTACACATCTGACAGTTTATGATGAATATTCTTAAATTACTAGTGTCACCTACCAAAATTGCCATAAACAACAGAAGCAACTCATCCCCATCAGAATTAGGTTTAGCTAGAATCATGATAGTCACCATGCAAATCTCTTTCTATATGCAATAGTTAAAATGTTCTTGCTTCGCACAAACTAAGCAAGTTAAATAATCCATCAGCTTAGTTGCTTCAAGAAGTCTCTTTAACCATCAATACTCTCCCAAGTAATTTTTGGAACAATTTAGGAATTTGTGAGCACAAAATCAAAACTTTCTCAAGACTGCTCTTAAATAGATACATTTGTGATTTGCTTTCCTATTACTTAGTTTCAAAAATCAAAGATTATTTTTATTCAATAGAATAAGGTTCTTGCCTCAAAGTATCATTTTACTTGCAGCAGCAACTCAATGCTGACAGAAAATATATTAATGGTTATTATGTATTATTTCTATATTCCTGAATTTCATTATTTTCCATGGTAATTAACAAATTATTACCTCCAAAAGACACTGTTCCGTTAGAATCTTTCTGAAGTTGCTGCCTTAGGGCTTGCTGCTGTTCATCTGTGGGCTGAATCCCAAGATAATTCAATGCCTGGAAGGAGAAAACTTATTTTGGAGGAAAAAAAAAAAGAAAGAAAGGACTAGGGATAATGACTGCAGGGACATAGGGGAGTAATTAAAGAGCTATACTTCAAAGAGCCTTTGTATCACAGTACACTCTCACTGACAACACTTTTATTCCAGAGACACTCTGTGTCTTTTCCGTCTAATTGAGAGATGTTCAGATATTATTTAACCTTGAATACGGATGAGTGTAATAAGCAAACCCCTTTGTCCTTAACAACTGCCTTAAAAATCCTGAGGGATTTTCAGATTCCCAGAAGAGTTAATCAGTAATTAGATTAACAAAAACAGTAATTTGCCCACTATATAAAATGAAATACTGGCTTGCAACCTGAAGGAACTATCCAAATAGAAAATTTGGTGTTTGTCAATCTAGAAGTATTCTCCAGACGTTTTACTTGCATCGTGAAGGGGGGGAGAAAGAAAAACTCAAAAGACTGTAAATATTTACCCTCTCCAGCTTCTCTGCTTTGAGACGAATAGTAGAGTTCCTTCCTTGCAGCTCATAATCATCATTCTGGCTGGGGGCAATAACTAAGAAGTAAAAAATTAAAATTAAATAATGATACAGTTGTAACTAGTGCTTTGAAAAATTTGTTTTGAAGTTCTGCTCATCAAATGGATGCCAGCTAAATACACACTTGCCACAAATAAATGTTAATATTTAGATTGACTTTTTTTTTTAAAGGATGTAATTGTAATAAACAAAAATTTGGGGTATCAACCACTTAAACTATTTATTCACATCAAAAAGTGACAATCAAAATTAGCAGAAAGAAACCAGAAATAACTTTGAGCGATCCACTGAGCACATGGCTTATACTTGTGTATTTTCTCTTCTCTCAGAGATACACATTTACTCTGGAAGCAGAAGGGGAAACACACTTGTGAATTCTGAGAAAGACCTTCAAGAGACGCCTCACCATAATCAACAGTTCCCAAAAGCATATCTAGGGATCTAGAAAACACTGTGGGAAGGGAGAGAATGACCTGTTGCCAGCTAAGGGCTGGGTGGAGGTAGCTTAGCCTGAATTCCAGCAGCCTCCTCAGTATTTTTTCCTCGAGAGGATATCTTTTCCAAGAAATACCATCCATTAAACCATCATTGATCATCCCTTTCTCTACAGTCCTTTCAGTCAGAAATACAGCAAGTTTGCATAATTTTAGCTAGTTGCATTAATAGCTTATGGTCCATCTATTTTATTTCCAACATACGCAAATGATTAAGCTGAGGAAAGGAAAAGCAGCTAGCAGTACAAAGCAGTCCATATGCAAGATTTCAGAATAATTGCTTTTTTCTTTTGAGTTGCGTGCTTAGTTTTAATGGAACTTGAGAAATGCAGTCACGGCTTTGTCGCATTTCAGCCACGCCTGTGGATCCAACACAAGAAGCAGCAACCTTTGGAAGCCTTTGATCACAGACAGTTGGCAAAAGGAGCAGTTAACTATCAGTTTCTTTGGATTTTAGATGCGTGTAAATAGAACAAATTCATTAGCTTGGTTTTTATTTTTTTCAGAAGAAAATGGAATACTTGTTTGCATTTATTATTTATAAATGTAATTTGGATCTTAATTCATTATTTCATTAATGGACTAGAGAGGTACTGAAACCAAAACGAGCATTTGAAAACTAAAGGATCTTGCAGTTTGAGATTCTCTCTAAAGGAACAGAAGGAATTGCATAATTTCCCCCCCTCCAAGTTTCACAGCATATCTGTTTCCAAGCTCAAAGTAATTTACATTCTCTTCATATGCCAAAAGCATAAACCAAAACATCTTGAAAATCTCTGACACTCACACCTCTCACATGCTATATTAAATTCTGAAGACAGTGGGCTAGAACCTCAGCTGAATTGGCATGCTTCCTTTCAACTCAGAATGAAAAAGCCTTGTGTATGAGTTTGTGCAAGAATTTATTAAAATTATACTGATTTTTCTTACAGCATTTAAAAAAAATCATCTAAGAGCTGCTTCAATTTTTCAAGGCTATCCTTGGATGGTTATCCTAGTAAAAGGGCAGCATGAGAGAACTGGCATCTTTGACTAAGAATCTGCTATTAAATTAGACTAAAAGGAAAAATGACAAGAAACAGTACAAACTGGAGCTGCAAGTATTTCTCCTTTCCACTCCACTATCTACGTTATTCAGATATGTTAAGAAACTCTGGCCGCCTTGGTTTCTTTAAGCAACAATGATGCTCCTGTGTATCGCATTATATTAACCAAGAGTCTTATATTCTGAATATACTAAAAAATAGCCTTTTTTCTTGTTCCTCTGATTTAGTCCTGGTGTTTTTCATGACCAATATGAAAAAACTGTGTGATCGTTAATCTCCAGGTGTATTCAATACTACAACCTTTCCAGTTTCAGAAGTTCATATTCAGTCAGCTCACCCTTCAAGGTAGGAAGCCAACCGGTCAGATTTGCAATGTGGAAAGTGTTTCATTTAAAATGAGGATATCTAATATGGGCCGTAATAAATGCAGGTACAATTTAAATAACTGCAGGGGAGCGACATCCAGAATGAATCACATCCTGTATGTTTGTCCTTCCTCTTCTCAGTATATTAGACATCAAGTTGAGAAGCACAGGTTATGCTTAGTTACTATGGCGTGAGGAAAAAGAATATAGTTCAGGTCTTCATACAGACATACAAAACAGAATCAGTTATATTACTGTGTCAGTTGAGACTCTCATTATTATGTCAGACTATTGCATTTGGACTGTCTGTAAATACAACGAATATTTGTTTCCCAAAGGAATTACAATTGTTCAGTTCAGATTTGATTGTGACCAAATTCTACAACCTCTATTTTTCCTCAGTGTTGTTTTCAAAATATGTATGTAGAGATATGATCAAAGCGACTATTGTTTTTGTTTGAATGTCATGACTCTCAAATATAAATATACATGTATACTCTATTTGTTATTAATTGAAAAAATGTTAGAGGTCCACATGTTACTTCTATCCTCCCAATACACTGCCCTGATTTAAAAAAAACCCAAAGTGCAAGCAGTATACATCCACAGAATGTCATCAAATCAAGAAAGCACAGTTTCTATGGCAACCTAATCTTGATCTATATGTGAGTCTTCATTATCTGGTTTCTACTGAGTCTATTATCATTGCTGCTGTATAGCAAATGTTGTGATCGCTCATTTTTGTTTGGTTTCAGCTGTTTGTTAAAGACAATGTAAGTTATATTTGACAGAAGGTACTAAACAATCCATTGATGTCACTCCTTTATTTAGTACTACAAAAATAGTGCAATACTCCTTCTTTTAAAGACTATTAAGTCTCACTATATACTATTTTCTGTGTGGCAGTTATTGAAGAAAAAAAGGGTGGCAGGGAATTAAATCAGCATTTACCAGTGACAGAGACATCAGTAGGACTGCTGTCTAGGGAAGTAATCGGAGATTGGTCTCCCATCTTGACACCAGTTTCTGTCTGTGAAAGAAAATTAAAAGTAATACCATTTTTAAAGCAAATCACAAGCCAAACTAGAATACACATTAATGTAAAAGAGAGGGAGAGGAAGGGAGACCGACGGGAGAAATAGGACTGGACAGATCAAAACAACACTAGGAGAAAATGGAAGGCATAGGTGGTGGGGAGAAGGAATGCCATTCAAAAAACTTACATCAGGGCCTTATCAAAACTTTAGCTAGGTTTTGAATACTGTCACAGATTAAGATAGCACAGTCTCTCTAGACAACCTGGTTCAATGTTTCTATCTCTAATAGGAAGAGAAATGGCAATAATTTTAAGTACAAACGTAAGAAAAATTGAGAATCACCTGTTTTGAGTTTAACGTGGAACATTTTGTTCTTCCTTGTTCAAAGACAATACTTTATTTAGTTTTTAAAAAATGCAATAAATTGAAAATGTTTTTTTAAAAATTGGAATAATAGAGTACTTTTTAAATCTTCTTTCTTATAGTCAACATTAATTCTTTACACTAATGGTAAGCTGTATGAATTAAAACAATTGCTGCTTAGCTGAAAGAAAGGGGGAAACCCCCACATTCTTCTATGACTCTGATTTTTAAGCAAAAATCTTATCATCATGGAGGAAGTGTAACTTGTGAGATTGTACTGTACTCACACGTATGTAGTAATCAGAGAGTACTTTATCTCTGAAATACATAACCATATATATCTCATGCTGAAACTTTACTCCCTAGATAAACAGTAAGGAGAATTTCATATCTATGAACACAGTTAATGCTCATTTTATTTGATTTGTTTTCTTAACACCAAGTCAACTAATACTCTTATTCCTTTCATCAGTTTACTCTAATGTTACACAACGTGTTTTCTGGAAAAGTCTTGATATTCCAAAGAATTCATATTGTGCAGAAAAAAGGGCCAGTTATTTTCTTATTAGATGGAAACTGAATTAAAAAAACCCTATACTGCAAACATTTGCTCACTTTTTACAAAGAGGAGTAACAAGTATACTCACAGCATTTGGAGTGAAGGTTGAAACAAGCTTCCCATTAGGAGATGCAAGAGAACTAAGTACTGCAGCCTGTTGCTCTCCATATGCTACTGCAGACATGAACAGGCTGGAAGGACGTTGCAGATTCTCTGAATAACTGGGAATATTTTTTTGTCTAATAAAAGCTATCTCCCAAAAACTTTCAAACCTAAAATCAAAATTAAAAAAGTTTCAACAGATTGTATACTATACTGTTCATAAGATTGTACATTACTTTTGCAAAAATTAAATTTTCCCCAAACGCTGTGTGATTTTCTGTATTTATTTTTCTAAAAGGATGCTCTACTCCCCATCATTAAAAAAGGTAAATCCCGTGGGTTTGGGTTTTGTTTTGTTTTTTCTTTTGAAAGTAATGAAAATATCATAATGTTACAGGTCTAAAAGGTGCATTTCCATATTTTTCTATGAAACAACACTGCAACTGAATATTTAAGAAAAATTAATATCCCTTGCATTTCCTCTAAGTACACAAGACAAGACATTTAACATTAATCTGATCATAAATATCGTTTAACAAACCGTTTTGGAGGGTTAGCTGTTTGACAGCAACAGATACCTTGTCTTTGTTCTGTTGATTATACTTTTTGCCTCTTCATAGGAGACACCAATCATTGACTCTTTGTTTATGGATACAAGTTGATCTCCAGGCTTCAATCGTCCATCCTAATATAACAAATAAATAAACAAACCCACAGATTTTATATTAATTGCTAACACTATAGAAAGAACTTTAACATATTCCTCTGGATCTCTTAAGACAAGAAATACCAAGAATCACTACATTTTGCCTGACAGTCTTCCAGAAATAAACAGTGGATCAAACAATCATTTAATCACCATGACAGCAGTCATTACAAAAACTTCATCAGACAGAACAGATCTCAGATATTGTGTAAAGAAGATATTTGGACCCAGATGCATATTTCTGTTAAAAAACCCCAACAAACAGACCACAGATAGTAAATTTCCCAGCAAGGATTACCAACTCATCTGACTACAGGAAGTTTCTTTACTAATTAATTCATCTGTGAGGTGGATTTGTATTTCAAACCCAAATATTCTTGGCTATACATGGGACTCTTCAGACACTTACTAGCCATATTAATCTTAATGAGAAAACCAGATTAGTCTATTAGGCATTCACCAATCAAAACCACAATAGAAATAATATCGTCAACTTTGTGCTTCTGTTGAATTATTCAGTGCAAACCTTCTACCAACGCAGGAACATATCACATTTCTGTCTCAGAGACTGTAAGACAAGACTTTAAACATGCTAGGTTAGATTTCACACTAAGATAAAGCTTTCTTCACTCACATTTTAAAAGAGGCCTCAACAATTTAACTAAAAATTTATGTAATTTACCTATGGTTACAGTTAGTTATGATGTAAGTCTAATGTAATACACAATAAATTACACATAACATGTCCATGTTCTTCAGCTCTTAAGAAATTAATCATAAAATCAGTCTGACCATGTGAACAAACTGTGTACAGAAGAAAATACATAGGAAGTAGGTAAAATACCTTCTGAAGACCAGTATAATTTTACATATTTAATACCCACATACCATAATTTTAGCTATGTTATTTCTAACCTATGATATCACTTCACTACATTTTTTTCACTTAGTGTTTCTGTTTTGATTACAGGAAAAAAATGTTGTATATCTTCTATTTCGCTTGCATCCAGCCTATTAAAAGATCTCTATTTCAATGCTGCCCTCATGCGGCAGAGATTTAAAATATGCTCGCTACTTTGGTTTCTCAAACAGCGACAACCAAGATTGGGAAATTACCTCTAATTTTGCTAATACTAGAACCTACTGCAAATTAATGGCTCAGTCTGTCTGTCGATGATGTACGACAAGCACAAAATATATGTTTACAATGAGAAAAATGTTTTAGAAACCACAAGAAAATAGGAGAAAAAGAATGATTACCATTTATCTACTAAAAGAAGTCCTGTAGAGACATTGCATTTTTTTCCTTCCATCTTGGCATTTTGGGATTAACCTAAATCTACAAAAATTCAGTCACAAATAGTTACAGACTGTTTTGGGGCGAAACTCATTGCTCATGAAATTAACTCATACCCTCTTGCTTGGCAAGATGCAAAAACTGCTTATCGGCACATCAAAATAACCATAACAACTCAGGATGCAAAAGGAGACACTTGGATAAACAGTTTTGTGTACTTGAATCAGACAGTTATTTATTTCTTTTTTAAAACTG
>NW_009649953.1:0-3421 GCF_000708025.1 Charadrius vociferus
AGTCTCATTTCTGGATCTGGAATAGAAAAAGGCGGAGGTTGATGTTCTTGGCCGCCAGCAGTTTGTTGCACTCCACCGAATCGCGGATGGGCAGGGCCAGGTAGTCGGTCTCGTTACTCTCGTTACTGAAGACGAAGTGGTAGATGACGGGGCGGATCTGGACGTCGTCGTAGGGTCCCTCCAGCAGGAGGAAGGAACACTCCAACGGAGCGTTGACTTTGCTCTTGAGGGTGAGCTGGAAGGAGAGGGTGCGCTTGCAGGAGAGGTTGGGGTTACGCTCCGAATCGTTGACTCGCGCCTTCAGCACCCACGTCTGGTTGAGGACGGTCAAACGCGGCGTCTCGTAGTACAGCCGCGTGATGAAGTCGTCCGTCCGGTACGGTCGGAATTGCACCTCTGAGGAGATAAGGAAGCGGGGAACCCGTCAAATTAAAAACAACGCACGGGCACGCACGCGCGCGCGCCACGGAAAACGGGGACGGAGATGGGGGGGACACACGGGGACATCCCACCGCCCCTTCCTCCTCATCCTTCTCCTCTTTCTCCTCCTCGTCATCCTTCCCCCCATCCTTCTCCTCCTCGTCATCCTTCTCCTACTTCCCCTCCTTCTCCTCCTCGTCATCCTTCTCCTACTTCCCCTCCTTCTCCTGCTCCTCCTCCTCCTCATTCTTCTCATCATCCTGCTCCTCCTTCTCCTTCTCCTCCTTCCTCATCATCCTCATCATCATCCTCCTTTCCATCTCCCTCATCATCATCATCCTTCTCCTTCCCCTCATCGTCCTTCTTTCCATCTCCCCCATCATCCTCCTCCTTCCCCTCATCATCCTCCTCCTTCCCCTCCTCCTTCCCCCATCATCCTCCTCCTTCCCCTCATCCTCCTCCTCCTTCCCCTCATCCTCCTCCTCCTTCCCCTCCTCCTCCTCCCCCTTCTCCTCCTCCTCCTCGTCTTCCTCCTTCTCCTGCTTCCCCTCATCATCCTCCTGCTTCCCCTCATCATCCTCCTGCTTCCCCCCGTCAGCCTCCTGCTTCCCCTCATCATCCTCCTCCTTCCCCTCATCATCCTCCTCCTCTTGATCATCCTCCTTCTCCTCCCCCTCATCTGCCTCCTCCCCCCTTCCTCATCCTTCTCCTCATCATCCTCTTCCCCATCATCCTCCTCCTCATCCTTCTCCTCCTTCTCATCTTCATCATCCTCCTCCCCCTCATCCTCCTCCTTCCCCTCATCATCCTCCTTCTCCTCCTCCTCGTCTTCCTCCTCCTCTTGATCATCCCACTCATCCTTCTCCTCCTCCTCCTCCCCCTCCTCATCATCCTCCTCCCCCTCATTCTTCTTCTTCCCCTCCTCCTCCTCGTCCTTCTCTTTCTCATCCTTCTCATCATCCTCTTCCTCCTCATCGTCATTATCATCCTTCTCCTTCCCCTCCTCATCCTTCTCCCCCTTCTTCCTCATCCTCATCCTTCTCCTCTTCTTCCTCATCCTCATCCTTCTCCTCATCTTCCTCATCCTCATCCTTCTCCTCATCTTCCTCATCCTCATCCTTCTCCTCATCTTCCTCATCCTCATCCTTCTCCTCATCTTCCTCATCCTCATCCTTCTCCTCATCTTCCTCATCCTCATCCTTCTCCTCATCTTCCTCATCCTCATCCTTCTCCTCATCTTCCTCATCCTCATCCTTCTCCTCATCTTCCTCATCCTCATCCTTCTCCTCATCTTCCTCATCCTCATCCTTCTCCTCATCTTCCTCATCCTCATCCTTCTCCTCATCTTCCTCATCCTCATCCTTCTCCTCATCTTCCTCATCCTCATCCTTCTCCTCATCTTCCTCATCCTCATCCTTCTCCTCATCTTCCTCATCCTCATCCTTCTCCTCATCTTCCTCATCCTCATCCTTCTCCTCATCTTCCTCATCCTCATCCTTCTCCTCATCTTCCTCATCCTCATCCTTCTCCTCATCTTCCTCATCCTCATCCTTCTCCTCATCTTCCTCATCCTCATCCTTCTCCTTCCCCTCATCATCCTCCTTCTCGTCTTCCTCCCCCTCATCCTTCTCTTCCTCCTCCTCCCCCTCATCATCCTCCTCCTCCCCCTCATTATTCTTCTCCTTCCCCTCCTCCTCGTCCTTCTTTCTCATCTTCCTCCTCCTCCTCCTCTTCCTTCCCCTCCTCCTCCTCATTCTCTCTCATCCTTCTCCTCATCATCCTCTTCCTCCTCATTATCATCATTATTCTTCTTCTCCTTCCCCTCCTCCTCATCCTTCTTTCTCATCCTTCTCATACTCCTCATACTCCTCTTCCTCTTCATCATCCTTCTCCTCATCATCCTTCTTTTCCTCCTTCCCCTCCCCCTCCTCCTCCTCATTCTCTTTCTCATCCTTCTCATCCTTCTCTTCCTCCTCATCCTTCTCCTCATCATCATCCTCCTCCTCCCCCTCCTCCTCGTCCTTCTCTTCTTCTCTTTCTCATCCTTCTCATCATCCTCTTCCTCCTCCTCCTCCTCATCCTTCTCTTCCTTCCCTCCTCCTCCTCATTCTCTCTCGTCCTTCTCCTCCTCATCCTCTTCCTCCTCCTCCTCATCCTCTTCCTCCTCCTCCTCATCCTTCTCCTCCTCATCATCCTTCTCCTCTTCATCATCCTCATCATCATCCTTCTCCTCCTTCCCCTCCTCCTCCTCTTCGTCCTTCTTTCTCATCCTTCTCATCCTCCTCCTCCTCATCCTTCTTCTCCTCCTCCCCCTCCTCCTCGTCCTTCTTTCTCATCCTTCTCATCCTCCTCCTCCTCATCCTTCTTCTCCTCCTCCCCCTCCTCCTCGTCCTTCTTTCTCATCCTTCTCATCCTCCTCCTCCTCATCCTTCTTCTCCTCCTCCCCCTCCTCCTCGTCCTTCTTTCTCATCCTTCTCATCCTCCTCCTCCTCATCCTTCTTCTCCTCCTCCCCCTCCTCCTCGTCCTTCTTTCTCATCCTTCTCATCCTCCTCCTCCTCATCCTTCTTCTCCTCCTCCCCCTCCTCCTCGTCCTTCTTTCTCATCCTTCTCATCCTCCTCCTCTTCCTCCTCATCATCCTTCTTCTCCTCCTTCCCCTCCTCCTCCTCATTCTCTTTCTCATCCTTCTCCTCATCATCCTCTTCCTCCTCCTCCTCATCCTTCTCCTCCTCATCATCCTCCTCATCATCCTCTCCTCCTTCCCTTCCTCCTCCTCTTCATCCTTCTTTCTCATCCTTCTCATCATCCTCCTCATCCTCATCATCCACTTCCTCATCATCCTTCTCCTCCTTCCCCTCCTCCTCCTCATTCTCTTTCTCATCCTTCTCCTCATCCTCCTCTTCATCATCATCCTCCTCATCATCCTTCTTCTCCTCCTTCCCCTCCTCCTCCTCCTTTCTCATCCTCCTCCTCTTCCTCCTCATCATCCTTCTTCTCCTCCT
>NW_009649953.1:5573-8189 GCF_000708025.1 Charadrius vociferus
CCCTACAGTGCGTGGGCAACCATCATCAGCTGCCAAAAGGCTTTACCATCATCCAACAGCATTCCACCAACCACCAACGACTGTCGAGAGGCTTTACCATCATCCAACAGTGTGCCAACAACCACCACCGGCTGACAAACGGCTTTACCAGTGTCCTGCGGCACACAGGTGACCACCATCAGCTGCCAAAATACTTTACCACCATCCTACGGTGTGCCAACAACCACCACCGGCTGCCAAATGGCTTTACCATCATCCAACAGTGTGCCAACAACCACCACCGGCTGCCAAATGGCTTTACCATCATCCAACAGTGTGCCAACAACCACCACCGGCTGCCAAATGGCTTTACCATCATCCAACAGTGTGCCAACAACCACCACCGGCTGCCAAATGGCTTTACCATCATCCAACAGTGTGCCAACAACCACCACCGGCTGCCAAATGGCTTTACCATCATCCAACAGTGTGCCAACAACCACCACCGGCTGCCAAATGGCTTTACCATCATCCAACAGTGTGCCAACAACCACCACCGGCTGCCAAATGGCTTTACCATCATCCAACAGTGTGCCAACAACCACCACCGGCTGCCAAATGGCTTTACCATCATCCAACAGTGTGCCAACAACCACCACCGGCTGCCAAATGGCTTTACCATCATCCAACAGTGTGCCAACAACCACCACCGGCTGCCAAATGGCTTTACCATCATCCAACAGTGTGCCAACAACCACCACCGGCTGCCAAATGGCTTTACCATCATCCAACAGTGTGCCAACAACCACCACCGGCTGCCAAATGGCTTTACCATCATCCAACAGTGTGCCAACAACCACCACCGGCTGCCAAATGGCTTTACCATCATCCAACAGTGTGCCAACAACCACCACCGGCTGCCAAATGGCTTTACCATCATCCAACAGTGTGCCAACAACCACCACCGGCTGCCAAATGGCTTTACCATCATCCAACAGTGTGCCAACAACCACCACCGGCTGCCAAATGGCTTTACCATCATCCAACAGTGTGCCAACAACCACCACCGGCTGCCAAATGGCTTTACCATCATCCAACAGTGTGCCAACAACCACCACCGGCTGCCAAATGGCTTTACCATCATCCAACAGTGTGCCAACAACCACCACCGGCTGCCAAATGGCTTTACCATCATCCAACAGTGTGCCAACAACCACCACCGGCTGCCAAATGGCTTTACCATCATCCAACAGTGTGCCAACAACCACCACCGGCTGCCAAATGGCTTTACCATCATCCAACAGTGTGCCAACAACCACCACCGGCTGCCAAATGGCTTTACCATCATCCAACAGTGTGCCAACAACCACCACCGGCTGCCAAATGGCTTTACCATCATCCAACAGTGTGCCAACAACCACCACCGGCTGCCAAATGGCTTTACCATCATCCAACAGTGTGCCAACAACCACCACCGGCTGCCAAATGGCTTTACCATCATCCAACAGTGTGCCAACAACCACCACCGGCTGCCAAATGGCTTTACCATCATCCAACAGTGTGCCAACAACCACCACCGGCTGCCAAATGGCTTTACCATCATCCAACAGTGTGCCAACAACCACCACCGGCTGCCAAATGGCTTTACCATCATCCAACAGTGTGCCAACAACCACCACCGGCTGCCAAATGGCTTTACCATCATCCAACAGTGTGCCAACAACCACCACCGGCTGCCAAATGGCTTTACCATCATCCAACAGTGTGCCAACAACCACCACCGGCTGCCAAATGGCTTTACCATCATCCAACAGTGTGCCAACAACCACCACCGGCTGCCAAATGGCTTTACCATCATCCAACAGTGTGCCAACAACCACCACCGGCTGCCAAATGGCTTTACCATCATCCAACAGTGTGCCAACAACCACCACCGGCTGCCAAATGGCTTTACCATCATCCAACAGTGTGCCAACAACCACCACCGGCTGCCAAATGGCTTTACCATCATCCAACAGTGTGCCAACAACCACCACCGGCTGCCAAATGGCTTTACCATCATCCAACAGTGTGCCAACAACCACCACCGGCTGCCAAATGGCTTTACCATCATCCAACAGTGTGCCAACAACCACCACCGGCTGCCAAATGGCTTTACCATCATCCAACAGTGTGCCAACAACCACCACCGGCTGCCAAATGGCTTTACCATCATCCAACAGTGTGCCAACAACCACCACCGGCTGCCAAATGGCTTTACCATCATCCAACAGTGTGCCAACAACCACCACCGGCTGCCAAATGGCTTTACCATCATCCAACAGTGTGCCAACAACCACCACCGGCTGCCAAATGGCTTTACCATCATCCAACAGTGTGCCAACAACCACCACCGGCTGCCAAATGGCTTTACCATCATCCAACAGTGTGCCAACAACCACCACCGGCTGCCAAAAGGCTTTACCACCATCCACCAACCACCACCAGTTGCTGAAAGCCTTTACCAGTGTCCTACATCGTGCCAGCAAATGCCACTGGCTGCCGGAAGGCTTTAGCCCAGTGTGCCAGCAACCACCACCGGCTCCCAGGACGGCTTCGCCACCGTCCTATGACGTGTTGGCAACCACCACCGGCTGC
>NW_009649954.1:0-1672 GCF_000708025.1 Charadrius vociferus
TCTAGATGAGTTGAGGTAATGAGACAGGGGGGCTAGCAAGGCTAAAACCATTATGAGACAGCGTGCTACCCCACAAAAAGTTCTAGACCAGCATAAACCATGAATATTGACCCACATCCTTTTCCAATGTGAGGCTGGGAAACTTTTTTTCAATCACCATGTTCTCCAACATGACAACCAGGCTGGCAGAGAGTGCAACCTACAGCCTTCTACCATGCAAAGGCAGCACGTTTGCCATGGCTGTATTTGTGTCAGGACTACAGGGTCTTGGAAAAGATTAAAGTATCATCTTTTTTTCTCTCTTCATGAAAAGAGATGAATCCTACCACTAAGTAGTTTAATTACTAAAAGTGATATACTGAGAACATATTCAGTCAATCCCAGGTCAAAAAGAATTACTCATGTATCTTTTTCAAGCCCAAAGACAGAAGAAACCCTTCTAAGACACCTGAGCCTACACTGAATTCTGTGCTCTTATAGCACTGAAGTTATTTTATAAGATCACAACCTCCCTTTTCATGTGGGAAAGAGATGCAAAAGGATTAGGGAATGCTTCCAGGTAGGGACAAGTTGCAGCAGTTGCAGTAGTGTCAATCCTAAGAATTCAAATAATTAAATGTTAACGCCTTGTTCTACAGCACAAAATATTTCAGACCAATTTCAGTGTTTTAAAACACAATTTTATTTTTAGCTCCTTGAATTCTCTTTTTATAACTTTCCCCTCATTCATACAGGGGAAAATTACTGATTGTTAAGTGAAAGCTGAAATGTTCATACAATCATATATTCATGACTTAAGGCTTTAAGAAACAAGGAGCTCCATAAGCTTGGTTTCCAACCAACTGGTCTCCCATTTTCCCCAAATTCTTCCTTTACGAAAATAAGCCTAGTGTAGCTCCAACCCTCATGCAACATCTCTAAGCCACCAAAAGAAAGCATGCCCTGCCTAGGGAGGATGTACACGAGGAATGCAGCTAGCCAAGGTATTGACTGACCCACACTCACCAGCAGCTCCCAGACACTCAAATCCCTCCTGCACTCCCCAAAACAGCCCTGAATTCATAGAATCATAGAATAGTTTGGGTTGGAAGGGACTTTTAAAGGTCACCTAGTCCAACCCCCCTGCAATAAGCAGGGAGATCTTCAACTAGATCAGGTGGCTCAGAGCCCCGTCCAACCTGACCTTGAATGTTTCCAGGGATGGGGCATCTACCACCTCTTTGGGCAACCTGTGCCAGTGTTTCACCACCTTCACTGTAGATTTCTTCCTTATATCTAGTGTAAATCTTCCCTTCTTTAGTTTAAAGCCATTTCTCCCTGTTCTATTGCAACAGGCCCCTTAAAAGCTTTGCCCACATCATTCCCATAGGCCCCCTTTAGGCACTGAAAGGCTACAACAAGGTCTCCCCAGAGCCTTCTCTTCTCCAGGCTGAACAACCTCCTCTCTCAGCCTGTCCTCATAGGAGAGGTGTTGGCACCTTCCTCCAGCCACCTCTTTTCACACAACCTACGGTGACTTGATTATCCCTGAGACGACCGCTCCTGCTTCGAACCCAGCCGAAACGAGCCCAGGGCTGTAAGCGCTGGAGCTCAGGCCGGGCAGGCAGCACCACCTACTCTTCCCAGAGTGCCCTACCGGGGCTGAAACAGCCCCTGGCCGGCCACACGGCGG